>NW_009615069.1:0-66197 GCF_000690535.1 Cariama cristata
GTTGCTCTCACATAGCCTCACTCCTCTCTTCTCTAGCTGCAATTGCTGTTGCGCAGGGGTTTTTTTTGCCCTTCTTAAATCTGTTATTGCAGAGGTGCTACCACCATCATCTTGGAGCCAGCTGGCATTGGCTCTGTCGGACATGAGGGAAGCTTCTGGCAGCTTCTCACAGAAGCCACCCCTGTAGCTCCCACTGCTACCAAAACCTTGCCATGCAACCCCAATACACACCATCACTTATCATTGTGATGGAGTCACAGTGTTGGATATGCAACTCAAACTCTCATGATCATCCCGGAATGGCAGTTCAATGATTTTGTTTTATGTTTTTGAGGCCCTAACAAAAACACCACACAAAACCAGAAAAATTTAATGCTAAGAAAATGCTGATTTTTCACAGCTGCCTGTTAATAGCAGGCCCTGAGCTCTCCTAGGCACTGCCATCCCTAGCAATCACTGTCCTTGCTGGCACGGACTAATAGACACAAGGAGGAGCAAGAGTCACTGTTAGGAACTGAACCATTTTCTACCCCGCACTACTGCCTGCCCCCCATGTCACAGATGCAGCAGGAGGTCTGGCTGGCTTGCTCCCTGCACTGCCTTGTGCTTGTGGGGTCAAGGGAGAACCACTTAGGCTGACCTGAAGGGAAGAGACCCCCTTTCTGAAGGTTTTGGATCCGGCTTTCATCTTGGCCAGTGATGAGGCACACGGGGATGCGGACAGCTCTATGAACAAGGAAGGGTGAATGAGCACTGAGTGCCAGGTATACCCTGCACCAGCTACTCGTTCTAATGAACCCTTAACAAGCTGAGAGGCAAGAGAATAGAGTCTTGGATAATTTTTACATCTGACCTGTGAAATGCAGGTCGCTCAGCAAGGATGAAACATAATACTTCCTAACACCCAGACAGAAGAAAGGTTATTCCTACTGTGTCATAGCAGCTAAGCCACAGGAAGCTGCTGAAACACTCTGCCAGCTTTCCTGAAATAAAACAGTTTTAGTTTCATGCATGTAGTGAATTTTTACCTTACACTTCTGAATTTGAGCCACAATTATCTTATCTGCAGGATGATTAAACAGCCTATTCTTTCCCTCCTTTTCTACTCTTCAGCCAGAGGTCTGCTAGCCCATGAGGGTTCTCGATGCCTGAGAGCATCCTGCCTTTCCTTGCTACTGGTGGCTTTGCATACGTGTGATGGACTGGAGCATGTTTGGGAGAGTTTGCTGTTTGCACAGGGACTCTGTCCAGGTGCTGAGTTTTTGTTGATAGCATCATCACCCAAACTTGCTGTTTTACACCCTAGGTTATGTTCTCCTGTGGATTTACTTCCTGCACATTTATACCAACTTTACTTCATGGTGCTATTTTTGAAATCACACTAGATCGAATTCTCCACTCGGTTTCTCTTGCATAATCACTGCAGGGCAGCGTACACATAAATGAGGGCATGGTTTAGCCCACTATGTATAGATTAATGTAAACTTAGATACTAAGCACAAGTGACTTGCAGTTTCCCTCTCATATAAACAGACTCTGGTCTGAATGCCAGTGAAATTACTTTTAGGGTAGTGCAGAAGTCAGCAGTTTTCCCACCTGCTAGTGCAAGTGAGTAACTTCTTTTTATGTCGTCTTTACTGCTGCCATCGATGGTAAACATAGCAGAAGACAATGATGATGTAGACACAGGGTTTGCCCACCTGCTGAAAGGAAGACCATTCCTGTGGATATAAGAAAATTGCTGTAATTGGTGTATTTTAGAGATATTTTTTTAGCCATGCCTTTCTGACACACCTTTATGGTGGGTTGTAGGGCTGAAAATAGTAACTCAGGAAAACTAAACCACAGCCAGTTAACCCTGAGTGTATACACATGTGTTCCCAGTGTGATTAATACCTGTTTGTAACCAGTTTGGGTCTTAGGTAGGCAGGGACCTCTGGCAAGTAGGACTTTTTCCTCATCTTGCACTGAGCCAATTGATCTTTCCTGCAGCCTTGGACTGCCCCAAAGGACCCATCAGTCCATCACTGGGTTAGTTACTTCCTTCCTCTCAAGTTATTCTCCTGCCAGGCTGGCTGTTGCTTTGTTATGATGCAGCAAAGGGATCCTTTCCGGATCCGTTTGTCTTCCTAAATCCTTGAAGTCATCAAAACATGTATTATGTAGGGAGTGTTTTATCCTGTATTTCCAAAACATGGCAGAAGCATGGCCGCTTTCTCATCCATGCTGTTTAAAAGCTGTGGGTGACTCTGCCAGCTCACAGATCGCTGAAGTCTGCTTTGTAACATCAGAAAGAACATAAGAGTGTAGCATCCCTTTACTGCTCCCCGAAATACAAAACTCATCTGATGTTTGAACTTTAAACTTGCTAGCCCACAAATAACACACATAATGTAAAATATAACTTGCAGCTCGAGGCCTGGGCATACTAACATTGAGAAGACTGACAGCCTTGTGGCTGCTGCTTCTCACAACCAGACCAATGGCTGGGAAATGACCTGTAGGTCCTTGGGCCCCATCAGAAGCTTCATTAACAGTGCAACATGTCTCTGAAAAAGCCAGTGTTATTATACATCATTACCCATATCTAATACAAACTATGCATAAGTGACACTATCTTTGGTGTCTGGCATATCTGCCTTGACCAGATTCTCCTGCAGGACCAAGACTATATGAAGATTTTGCAAGGTATACACCTGATCACTTAAAATTACTCCAAGACTACATGGACTCAAGTCTACCTTTGACATCAAGCAAATTGCTCTACAGCTACATCAGCGGTGGTGTCCCCTCTGTTTTGAGTTCATTAAGCCCTTCCAACATGGCATAAAATGCTGCCTCCCTGGTCCAAGAGTGATCCAAACCCATTTGCACTACGCAAGATGTGATCCAGTGATGAATCAGATCAACATTCCTCCACTCAGATGCACAAGATACACAAGAAAAGTTCTGCCCATGAAAACTTTAAATGCTAGCTATTTGGCTGGTAGAGCTAAAGAAGTTAGAACATCAAGAAATCAGAACCACAAATTCAAGCTCTCTGGCGTTTGGAACTACTTCACACAAAGCTACATTCTCACCGCCCACTCTCCAAACACACTCAGGTGCTGGCATTTTCACCCAGACTAATTAACAAATAGTGTGGCAATTAAATCACATGGCCTCACCATTGAGTTCAGAAAACTCCCTTACATCGCCGCAGAGTATAGCAACATAACTCATAAAATTATTTTATAACAACAATTTAAGTGAAGCAAATATCATGAAAATACAACACAAATGTGATAATTATTCTAATTTATGTGATAACAATGTTACATGTAAACTAAATTGTCTTCCCAAGTCCATCCAACTTCGAACAGCTTCCCTGCTCCACAAATGTGTCTTGATTATCCAGCAGTGTGTGTAGAGTGGCATAGGGTGACTTTTCTGTCTGTCTTTGCAAAACGTCTCACAGCAGTCTATGAGGACACAGCCCTTTTAGAAGATCTTCCAAGGAGGAGAGATTTAGCTATCAAAAGGGCTGTCCCATTTCCCCAAAGATCTAGGAAATGTGAGAGCAAGGTGGTCTTTGAAAGATACTATTTTGCCTTTCCTTGCTGGTCCAGATGTCCCAGTAATTTCTGCACTATCAGACTTCATGGTCTACTTCCCCATGTTGTGTTGACTGGTAAGAGCTAGGAGGGACAGATCAAGGCCAGGATGTTGTCAATAGCAGCCCTTGTGTGGTTCACAACCCCAGAGCCCTCCATGTAAGGGAGGGTATCTGCTATATTTGGTCAATGAGATTACTACCTTCCTGTTCCTCAGATCTTGACTCTTGGACAGCTGCAACAAAGATAAGAAAAGCCTCAGGAAACTAGAAGATGCTTATTTGGAGAAGGCATCTAGAGGGGGAGGTTAATACACAAACAGAGAGAAGGAAGGCAGTAGAGTAAATGAGAAAGGCTTGGGGTAATTTTTTTTCTCATTTTTAAAGTAGGGTTAGTTAGTGGTGGAGAGGTATCATTTCTATAAAAGGAAAATTAAAAAGTCCACTAATTACATACTATATGAACATAAGTAAGCCCAGCATTTTCTGAGTCACAACAAGCAGTTATAGAGTGACAGGGAAATCTTTTTAAGTGATGATTCAAAAATAAAAAAGGCATTTGGAGTCATTGAGCGTGCAGAGTTAGCCCAGGTAACCACATGATCTTATCATTACTACCCTTCATCTGTCTGCCGCCCTCTTCCCACCTAGTGTTTGATACACTCACTTGTTGCATCTTGTCTTGCAAGTGGCATGACTTCAATTGCACTAATTGTGTGCATAAAGTTAACCATGCATGTAAATGTTTGCAAGATTGGAACCTCAGATTATAAACACTGGGAGAGGGCTCATCTCCTCCAGTGTAATCATGGAGTGCTAGATGCAAGGGGGGATTCAGACATAAGAATAAGTTTTCTGTATTATAGAAGAGAAATTACATCATTATCATGCTTTAGTGTTTATTTTTTGATTCCTTTTGTCTTTGGTTATTTATCTCACATTCTCGATTCCCTTCTGTGCTCCTTCTTTTCTTTAAAAAACACAGTGGCAGAAAAAGGGCTGCAGGCATTTAGACAATTCCATTTGATTTCAGATGGAAGGATTATTATTGTGTATTCTCTTATTTGAATATAGTTCTCCCAAGGTAGCTACTGTGCTAATATTATACAAAATTACGTAGGTGTAGCATGAGGCTGTAATTGGCACTAGAGGTTTAAAGGTTGTTATTATTTATTACCTGCATTACAGCAGTATCTCAGAGTCTGGTGGGGAACCAGTGTGCTGCGTTCTGCACAAACACAGAGCAGAAGGAAAGTCCCTCACCTAATACCAACCATGAGCTCCACAAGCAGATCAGAGAGCATCCAGGTGGGGCCCAGGGCAGTGAGCCAAAGTGGATTGGGCTGCCCTTTTGTGGGAGTTTGGGGACATCGGGGTCCGAGACTGTTCAGGTAGACGAGAAGTAGCCGTCTGTCTAAACAGACTTGGATGGCAAACTTCCCAGGAAAGGGAGGCAGCAATAGCAAAGAGTGAAACTTACTGGAAGCAATATTTAGCAGCAGATTCTCAATGCCCAAAGCAAATCTGCCCCTGGAAGAGCCTGGTCCCTGACCCACAGGGCTTGCACTAGAGGACTAGAGGCAGCACACAAATGCAGGCAGAGGGAAGGGTGCAGGAGGCAACAGGACAAGTCTGGCTTGCCATACAGCCACAGTGAAGGCCACGCTATAAGACACTGTAAAAGAGACCCCTCTGCCTTAAATTTACAAAATGACTGACTAACCTATAATAACATTACCTAAAACTCATAGTGAGCGCTTCATCTTCAAAGCACTTTACAAAGATTAACTAATTAATTTCACTGTCAAATCTTTTGCAGATCTAGTAATGGTATTTGGCTCTACCTCAGAGAGCAATTTTTTCCAGGTACTGGCAGGGTAAACATTCATAATGATATAACCAGTGGGAAGAACACTTTTAGCACTTGAACAATATTTTAATGAGAGACAAAGGTTGGGGATTGACCCTAGACCAAAGGGCTTCACTGGGCCACTGACTTTGAAATCAAGACTCCGTCCTCTTCCTAGGCTGGTGGCAACATGACAATCCATGTGGCTTGTGCATACTGTATTTTAGGAAAACCCAACTAAAATGCCATTTTTTTTTACGAATGTATGCATGGGAATGGCTGTTCTTCTCAGGTTTCTGCCTTGTGTTCTCATGCGTTTTCCCTCCTGAGAACTCACTACCTCTGTCTGTCACTGCTCTGCCCATCATGGGTCCAGCCTGGACCCTCTGCCAGCCCCACACTGTGCCACTGGGAGTGAAAATGTGGCTCCCACAAATGAGCTTCACTTTCAGTCTCACGACTGCCTTGCAAAGAGGCAGAGCAACTCCCAAAGGCATCTCCTGCCTCCCCATCCAGATGCTCAACTAATGTGGGCTCGGCACGCTCTGATTTACGGAGGATGGGCCTGGCTAAAAATGTTCTTCTAGAACAGCTCTATTGGCTTCAGTACAAAAAATTCACATCATCAGCAGCCAAAATTAGGCTGAAAAAAATCTTCCATGTGGACACTGGCAGGAGAGAGATTTTGTCAGTGTAGATTATCTTGCCCAAAGAGGTTATATCTACAATAGTAGAAAGTCTCCTTCTGCTACATGCCGCATCAGTATTATGAGGACCTGCTGGCACTGCTGTAGGAACAGACACCTTCCAGTAGAAACCAGGACAGACACAGGTATAAAAGCTGGTGACTTTTTATGTGTTAAATCAGATTGTCAGTGTTTACCACATACTGAAATATGCCGTTCTACAGGGTTTTTCTTGTCTTCCTATGTTTAAAATTAATACTTGTTGGAAACTCCCAGAAATTAAGAAAAGTTGATGCCCGATCATACATTTCTAGTCATTATTTAACAAAATCTTAGATATGTACAAGAACCCTCTGATTGTTTCTCATAGAGTAACTTATTTCTCTCAGAGTAACAATTAACAGAGAAAACAAAAAAGTTACTGGTGAAAAAAAACATACAGCAATAGTTTTGGAAAGGAACTGAAAATTTATCTATCCCATTTCTCTATGGGTAAGCAGTAACAGAATATAGCTATGGATAGTTTGGAAATAAGAACTTTGATTTCTGGTGATGGAAATGGGTAAGGAGAGATGTCACCACCGTCATGATCATTCCATCTGAGATGACCATGTTTGTACGCTGGGACTGAAAAGTAACTTCACAGGCTGCTTGTAAAGGTTTGACACTTGGGGAAAAAATGCCTGAAAGTGACAGCTCCTTAGACCAAGTGCATGTCAACTATTTGCACTTTATGTCTCAGACATAATGAGATAAAAATGTTACAGGAGGTAAAATATCTTGTCAAAACACCTTGATCTCTCCTTTTGCACCTAAATCTTGGTATTGTCTGTATTATTCATGGCCAAGTACAGACCTCAGTTGTAACTGTGAATCTTATTCACATTCAAAGGGTTAATATAAACAAAATCCAGGGCAGAATTTCACACAGCTTAAGGTGTATATTGATAAAAAGTCTCACCTTCATTTTCCCAGTTGCTCCAGAGAGTAAGGTGTTTCTGGAACAATTTAGTGCAAATGTCATTACATACTGTACTTTAAGCTTGCTGCTAGCTTTTCTTTAATCTGGCAATGGCACAAACGTGCCATTATCAATCACAAAATCAAAGGTGCCCAGTGTGAATTCAAAACCCCAAGTGAGCTCAGTGAGAGTTTTCAAGGCCAAGAAGGGACAAATTTGGGTGCAGAGCATTTGGCAACAGCTATCTACCTCTCCCTGGGTTGCCTGGGAACAAAGACCAAATGACAGCCATTTTGGGCCACAGAAGGAAAAGCTCTTTAGGGCATTTCCAGACTTTGAAAACCTCTTTGCTGCAATGAATGAGATTGTGCTGCTGGTCGAGGAGCTATTGACCCTTGCATGTCCTCTGTTACTGGTGCTATCTTGGAATGCACAGGGACTCCAAAATAAGAGTGTAGTGTTTCTCTGTGGCCAAGAGAACAAAACTTTCAGCTTCAGGAATGTGAAGTGCGGTTGCAGAAAGCCATCAAGTAGCAATAGTAACAAAAACGCCGATGGCATCTGTTATGGATTGTAGCAAAGAAGATCCAGCTAAAACAGACAGGATCATTCTTTCAGTCAGTACAACCAAGACACAACTGCACATGCCTCTGAAATCTGAATGAAAAAGCAGTGCTAGTGTTATACAGGGAGTTACAGCAGGGCATCTGCAAACATACCTACATGATGTCTGTGTAGCAATTCACATCCAAAGCATAGCCTCTGCCCCCTTAAACTCACCTGCCAGATCCCTCAAAGGAGCAAAATCTAAAATGGAGGCACCAACTATTAGTTTTAATAAGAGCTAGTAGCCAGTGTGTGCTAATGCCCTTGAGCATTAAGTCCCCCAAGCCTCCTCCTCCTCTTGCCTTTCCGTATGCATTCTGCACTTCCCTGCTTCAAAAGGACCTCAATTTTGTGCTGTTTGATGCCCAGACTGTCAGCCTTGGTTCCACTGCTGAAAACTGTCAGACAGATGAAGACAGCCACAAATCCTGGGAGAAAAGTCATCACTGTCTCCGTGTTCTCGCAGTCCTAGTTCAGCAAACCACATAAATACAGGCATCATCCATATGGGCAACCTATCTGCTTCCCTGGGATGGTCTGTGCACTTGAAGTTGTGAAAGTGCGTATGCCCATTGCTGAATCAGGCCCTAATTCACCTGAATTACATGTCATCACAACATTATGGATCAAGAGTAAAAAAACCTGAAGTCTCCTTATTGACTTTGATGCCCCTGGGACTTCACACAGTATTCTGCTGCCTTAAACCACCACCACCCTAAGTTTGTCATGGCAGAATGGTGTTGTCTTGGAGTGGATAGCTATGGGTGCACTCTTCAGATCACCCATGGCAATATGGGGCTACGGCATGCGAGAGGCTAAAGACTATGTCACTGCCCAGCCTCCTTCTCCCTCTTGTTCCCATCCCTGAGCTCACTGAGCTGCTCAGTGCAGTAGAAACCGGGCTCAGGCACTGCCTTATGTCTTAATTCAAGATACTGTTTCACTCACTGCCTCTTTTCCAGAGAAAGCAGAGCAAAGTGCTTTATGGCGTGGTTTAAAGAGAAGAGGGAAAATAAATAAGGACAAATTACATATTTTCATAAGATTTTTTCAAGATGTTTCTTCAAAAATGTGCTGATTAAGTAATTTACCTCCAGTCTCAGAACTGTGAGGTTTTCTGAAGCTGAAATTTCTTCCCCTCCGATGTTATGTCAGACTAAAAACCTTTTCAACATATGATAGATATGTATGGTAATAGATATATGAATGAAAGATCAAACAGACATTAAGTACTGCAGAAATAGCCTGCTAAAAAGATGAAGTCACCCTTTAATGACATTATTATGACCTACAGATTAAAAGAAGAATAAGTAAAAAAGAAGGATGATAATGCTATTGTGTTACTCCCTAAGATATTTTACCAGTAAAATGAAGTTACTTGCTTTCTGCATCTATCCACTCAACTGACTGATGTTTTCAGAAAATAAATGTACAGGAGAAAAGAACTGTTCTTCAAGAAGAAAAAAGCCCACCAAGCAAACCCTACCTGTATTTGGGGTTGGTACGTAGTATCAGATGAACACTGCATTTCAAGCGTTTGATCCTGTGCCTCCAAAAACTACAAACACCATAAACCAAAATTAAAAACTTCGCCAGCAGTCTAGTATACATAGTAGGTTCAAACTGAACCCCCTTGAGGAAAGGATAATTACTACCTTGTTGTAAAGCAGATGCATTTTTGGAAGCAGATGCGTGCAAGGTGACCCTACTTTGGGAAACCACATTTGAAGCAAATATTTATTTGTATAACAAATGGAATACTTTCTACCAGCCCATTATGCAGCTAAGATTAGCTCAGACCTTTATAGTGACACTACATAGACAATAAACTGAAAGCGAATTTCAGCTGGTGCAGTTTCGCTAGTTCTTCGGGTGTCCAACCATGCGTGGGTCGAATGGGTGGAGAGCAATGTCACAGTCTGCCAGTAGTAAAGCCTCTGAGACAAGGGGCCATAAGGGCAATTCCACAGCACAAGATCAGCAGGATAACTCCTCGCTGCACAAGGAACATCTTGGAAGCTTTCCTTGAGTCGACGCAGGATTCCCTAGTTTTATGCATGTAGATAAGGCCATTTGCTAAGGAGACAAATGATTGTGGACACAGCTTACCTCTACTGCAACCTATTTATATCTGCCATACAGATATAGGACACTGTGCTTCAGATGTTAATCAGTTTCTGGCAAAATTACACAGCCTGCTTAAGTAAAAAGCAATACAGCTCTGCAGATGAGGTAGAAGCACATGGGGCTTTGTTGAACCCTCCTGCTACCAGTGCCTAACTTAGGCAGAGTGACTGCTTCTATCCACTGTCTGCACAGATCTAGCAGACCTGGATAGTAGGCGTCTGGTGTGCTCACTGCTTTATTGAACTAAGTTGCCATAACAGTCATGACAGCTAAGCAAGGCACCTATTGTAGGTGGTCTGAACACAACCCACATTGCCAGAGTGCTGTTCTCTGCCTTCATCTACTCCTCCCCAAGCCATGAAAACAAAACACTATCAATTTGCTACAGGCTGCTGAGAAATGAGAAGCTATTTCCCCTCTGCTTGCCTCAACATGGACTTTAAATGCAACTCCTCGCTTAGAAGTACCTGCGAAAACAGCATTGCAGGGTACTCTATCACAACAGAGTCCTATTGCATGGACTCTACCACAATGACTGCAGGATGCATGAGATCACTTTATAAGTGGTTATTTTTTTCTAACTGTACATGCTGTCCAGCCAGTCTGAAGAATATTTATGAAGATAGGTTCTGTTAAAGTCTCTTGCCATTGCAGAGGGGATTATGCAGACCAAACTACCTCCTAAATCCAGGTCTTAAGGAATTCAGGGACCCTGCGCAATCACAGAATCTTAGATTCATAGAATGGTTTGGGTTGGAGGGGACCTTAAAGACCACCTGGTTCCAACACCCATGCCATGGGCAGGGACACCTTCCACTAGACCAGGTTGCTCAAAGCTCCATCCAATCTGGCCTTGATCATTTCCAGGGATGGGGCATCCACAACTTCTCTGGGCAACTTGTTCCAGTACCTCACCACCCTCACTGTGAAGAATTTCTTCCTAATATCTCATCCAAATCTTCCCTCTTCAGTTTAAAGCCATTGCCCCTTGTCCTGTCACTCCATGCACTTGTAAAGAGTCCCTCCCCAGCTTTCTTGTAGGGCCCTTTAGGTACTGGAAGGCTGCTCTAAGGTCTCCCCGGAGCCTTCTCTTCTCCAGGCTGAGCAACCCCAACTCTCTCAGCCTGTCCCCACAGGAGAGGTTCTCCAGCCCTTGGATCATCTTTGTGGCCTCCTCTGGACTCTCTCCAACAGGTCCACGTCTTTCTGGTGTTGGGGGCCCCAGAGCTGAAGGCAGTACTGCAGGGGGGTCTCACCAGAGAGGAGCAGAGGGCGAGAAGCCCCTCCCTCGATCTGCTGATCAGACTTCTTTTGACACAGCCCAGGATATGAGTCTTCCCTGAAAGCAACTTTCCAGCTTCCCCGAAGTAACAGATGCCTTGGGAGGAGCAGAAACTAACAATATATCCAGTCCTAGCTGCCTAGGACTTGAAAGGCAAATTCTACGCTATACCCTTTTACAACTACGTTTGCATGTACCCAGGAATGCAAGGAGGTGCCATTTTTTGCAATGATTTTTCAGGACAAAGCAACACCGCAGATGTACAGACAGGCAGCAGTCACATACGTACCGTTAGGTTCACAAAGTATTTCTTTCTGTACTGTAGGAGCAGCACATTAATGAGACAGTCAATACTTGGCTGCTTTTTTTCCCTGCCCTTATCTCTTACCAAAGGCTGAACTGGCTGAGTAAACTGGGTCTCTGTAGCTCCTTTGGAAACCAGTATCTTCAGGTTCACTTTGAAGAGGTTTGTGTCTGTGATGCAGTAGTACTGTTACATGCATGTGACAGTAAGTATTCGTTCTCTTGGTGTAGTCCCATTATGCCTGCTTGCTGCTCCTGGGCTTTACTTATCTCTCTTTGTATTTGCCTGAATAAAATGCAATCATAAAATATCACCACACAGTTGACATGACAGAAATACTGCTTTTTAAACCCAAAATGGAGCCCTGGTTACCTACATATTATTTTATAACAAGGGGACAGGGATTATTGAATATAAAGCAGATTGACCTCAAAACCAAGCAGCAAGGCCTGGCTTCACCCATGCCTTTGGGCTCCATTCGCTGCCTCCATGGCCCTGGAACACGATGTTCTTCAGTTGCAAGTGTCTGAAATGTTACGAGGCCTGTGCTGCAGTCTGTCAGACGGATGTTTTCATGGTATGAAACAGAGGTTGTAGGCACACCGCATGGCAATGGCAGAGCTGTGCAGTGGTGAACCGTATCTGGTGCAGTCCTGTCCCAGGACTACCTTATGGGTCATTTTTCCCCAGAAACATGCCCAAGTAGTGTCTGGGGGAGTGCTGTTTGGCACATATACAAACAGTTTCAGGGAACAGGCCAACGATTTAAACACATAGATGATCAGCGGTCCAGTGCCTGAGCTCACTCCTTGGGGATGCCTGACCTATCTTGTATGTCCAGCATGATGTGTGATTAATTATTCTTTCTTGGTGCCTACTTTTCTCTGTTGACTATAAGGAGTTTGAAAAGAGAGTTGCTTAGATTTAGACTCTTTAAATTTCAGATGGCAAAGGAGAGCACATGAAGAATGCCTTATACTGCTTCATTGATACCCAGTAGTTGATGTCAAGTAAGCAACTGTAATGTATGTGGAATCTGGCATTACAAATAATCTGTGTCACAGTAGTTGTTGCAGAGGATTACAAGGCAAAGATGTATGATCCTTACCATGAAGAGCGTAGGATCTAAGTGAACAGCATATATGCATATGCCTTGATGCATTTTATGACTATAAAGTAATATACAGTTGTATGAATGAACTCTTTTTCAAGAAAGTAATTAAATTAATATATGAAAATGAACATGTTTCATTTCCCTATAAGAAAGGAATAAAAAATGTAAACAACATATTGATCAGGAAATGCTGATTGTTGCAATTTCCACAAGTCTTTCAGTTGCCCAAATTTGTCAACGTAGCAATAAAATTTACGTTAGCATCAGCAGAGAAGAGCAGGAATCTGATGCAACCGCTTTCTGATGCAGCAATCCATGGGGCCCAACACCCTCTGGAGCCTTGGCCATTGCATCCTCATTTATATGAGTGTGTATTGATTGTACAATGGCACAAAATGGAGAAGTGGTGATTCATACCAGACCTTCATCCATATGACAAACTGGAGGGCACTAGCAGACTGTGGTCCATAGATCTCTGGCAGAATTTAAATACTTCTGCAGTGTCCAAGCAAGATTGCTAAGAAAAATGAGACAGTCCTGCGAGCTTGCCTTGCACTTTGAAAGCAAACTGAGAGGAGTCTACACTTTCATTAGGAGACATAGTGAAGTTGACAAGTCAAAAAAGTCCAAACGCCACTGCAGTAGAAGTCGAGGTCATCTAAGTCTATATTACTGGAGGCCTGATGTCCTTGCTTGTGACAGAAGTGTAGAAAAGAAGCCACTCCACAGTAGGCAGATGGGTTATGCCAATTCATCGATGCTCAATTGCGCCAGGCCCTAAACCTTGATCAGTACCCCTGGATTTACCAGGTGTTTTTCCAGCCACTGGAAGGCTCACATTTTTTACGTTTTAAACTCAGAATTAATATTAGGGGGGGAGAATGATGACAAAAAATTTCATCCACTTTTGAGGATAAAGGCAGAAAATATTATCTCAAAGCATGCTTACATCTGGACTGACCTGCATAGAGGACTCTGTGACAGGCAGTTCTGATTACTGTTTAATCCATTTCTTCACCATTTAATTGTGCTGAAATGCCCCAATCACGGAGCATGTGATCAGCAATTAAAGACCAACGGACCTTCAACCACAATAAAAACCACGTTGTTTAAGTTGTCTAGATAAATTCCGGGCATTTTGTGTAACAGAGGTAATGGCATACAGGATATGTACAAATGTACATGGACAGAAGAGGAGGAAGAAGGTGATCAAACGTATTAATAATGCAACTGCAACAGAATATGACCTTATTGCTAGATCATGCAGAGGTGGTTAAGGCTGAGTGGGATTTACAGATATTATTTTGGCCACCAGAGGGTTCCCATATTTTTCCATTTGTGCAACTGAAGCAGTAAGAGAGCGAAGAGCAAAGAAAAGACACTTTAAAAAATGGGTGAAAACAATGAAGATCAAACAAAATACATCCCCAAAGTATTGCCAGTAATCTACCTGCAGGTCCAATTTCATTACTGTAAAATTCAGTGACTGCATTTTGCAAAAGGAAAGTAGACATTTTCTGCACTGGTTGCAGCACCCTCATTCTTATTTGCACCATTGCACAATGAGATCAGGATTCAAGCAGCTGACGATAAATTCCGTGTATGTAGGACACCTATTAAAGGTTTCATGTGATGTTAGAGTGAGTAGGTTAGTACAAAAGAAACCCCACAAAGTAAATAAGATTTCAAACGTTGTGGTATTGTCAGGGCAAAACCCCAGATTCCAAGTCAAGTTCAATCCTGCAAAGCTAGTAATGGCAGTGCTATTTTCCTAACTTGGCTTCAGTCACTACCGTGACTCTCGATTCTCAAATAATAGGTGATTCATCTTACTGTTATTTAGGGAAGGAGTCACAATGGCTTTGATAAGTCAAATGATGGTCAGATATTTTTCTTACAGCTCATTAATTTTCCCAGGAAACAATGGACCAAATCCTGCTGTCAGTTATGCTACTGAAGTCAGTGTACTGGAGATGCTTTTTAATCCATGCTAGATCTGGATCCCCTTCTGACACGTACAGGATGGGCTTTGCATTTGTGTTTTCTGACATGCTTCATAAGACGTCTTGAAACTCTCCTGAAAACGTCAACCAGAAATACGTTCATTGCAGCTACCTGATAAAGTCTGTCTGGAAACTGTGATTGGGAGCAGCCTCTGATCCAAGCAGGCTCCTTGGAAAGTTTATTCAAGGTTTCATGGTTCCACCATGAGTCTGTGAGCCCTGGAGGAGGAAAAAGGCTCCTTCTTGCCTGAAACAGTGGTGTTAGAGCTCATAGGGCTGTCCCTCTTGGGGACAGACATAAGGGTGCTCATTCTTCTCCCTGTTGGTAAGTATGGTGATCAGAGGAGGAAGCCCATGAAGGTCTGCTTACAGCTTGCCTTTGGTTTGCCTGCAGCAGGAAGAGGTTGAATGGGCTTTACAGCCCAAAGAGCAGCTCTCGAAAGGGACTGACCATTCTGCTCCTTCCTGAGATAACTCAGATGTCTTCAATGTTGTGCAGATTCCTTCTTTGTCGGCATACCAGGAACTCCACCAGCTTCTGCAATATGGTCCAAAGGTTCAGCAAAATCAAAATCTCTTTCCTTATTTGAGGTCAGAGCCTGATACCTTCAATCACAGCAAAGGGAGACTTACTGCACAGTCCACTGACTTCAAGGAAGCTTCTCATGAAGAAATCTATTTATTCAGCTTAAATAATAGGCACAGGAGTCTGGTTTTTGATAACACAAGCACGGCAGCTTCACAGGTGCTACAGTGTTCAGTAGTATTCCAAAGTTTCAATTTTTATTTCTAATAAGATGCTGACCTAGACTTCATATGATGCATTTATAATTAGAAGACTTATTGAGAAGCCTAATATAATATTATGCCCACTGGGGAGTCAAAAGTGCAAATAGTAAAAATATCAAATCTCAATATTTAATTAATTGAAACAAATTAAATTTCAACCTATTTCTCATTTCTGTCAGCTACTTAAAGTTGCACATGAACTTTAGAATTTATGCAGATGTTCTGAGAGGGCATTTCAAACAACTGAAATCTGTGTTTATAACCACAGTTTTCAGCTTTTCAAAGACCTTCTCAACCAAGAGCTTCCAGGGCTCTGTAAGGGAGCAATTCATTGAATACTACTGCTCTAGTCAGGCACTTAAATGGGTGTCAGACACTTGAGAAAATCTGGCCTTTCTTCTTGATGAAGAAGACTTCCGGAACCCTATCTTTTAAAGCTCCCCAATCAGGCTATTCTCAAAGAGCATCTTTGTCTAAAAATGTAGGCAGAAGACAGAAGAAGGTATAAAAACCAAATTATTTCAGACAGGCAGTGGAGACCAAAAGGCAAATAGAAGTAGCTTTCACAAGAAACAAGGTAATTTCCGTTTTTGTGTCATTTCTGTTGTTTATCCAGCGTACAGAAGGCCTTTCTTGTAGACAAATGGAATCATGCAAAACTAACTGAAAAGCTATTGCAGGTGTGTTATCAAATCACAACAACAGTCTATTTGTCCTCATTCCTTGTAACAATATCACTGCTGGGACTGCATTCATTTGACTCACTGCTGGGTAGTGATTTGTTGTTAAAAATACATAAGTAAATGAACACAAGCGCTCCATAAATGAATCACCAATGATGGACCTGAAGTTCCTCTGAGAAATTTGTTATTGCTAGACAGTCAGCATGGCTGCAGTTCATCTGTGGAACTGCCATTCTGCAGTTGCTTTTCTCCACAGTAAAGAAAATTTACAGTACTCAATCATATGCCACAGGTCCTTTGATTAAACGTGGATTTACAGTACATGATAGCCCACAGCAGCTTAAGTACCGTACAGTGTGTTAGATAAATGCACATTCAGGATTATTACATATACCAAAATAGACATGTACTTGATAGAGGTTGTTATGGTTTACAATTCCCTTTTCACTTTCCCTCTCTGTGGTAATAACTATACATGTATTGGCCTTAAACACCTACATGCTTTAAGCACAGGTTAAATTATAAAAGAGATTGCAACATCTTCTTTGTCCATCATCATCTAATAAATCAACAGGTCCATTTCTGTGGATTGATATAATGGCATTTATGAGCATTGGCAGAGTCATATCCATTTAACTGATGCAATTAAGTAGTGCCGTGCTCTTATTATAATAATAATGGATTGACTGATGAGTAATTTATTTCTTTCCAATGTAACTGACAAAAATAGGTTATATTCATAGACAACGCAATGTATTTGGATCATAAAACTGCTGCCTTCTCAAATCCACCATTAGCTTAGATTTATCCTCACCAGAGAGTGGTGGAAAACACTTTAAACCAAGTACCGTGCTTAATGAGGAATCCTGGCCCCGATGTGTTAAGTCCCACAGAGAAGGTGAGTATTTTACTAGCTATTTGTCATAAAAGAATTGCTGCTAAACACTGTCATAAAGAACCAACTCTCAGAGCTGCCAGCTGAACTCTCTTATCTGGGGAAGGAGATGGCTGTGTTTGGTTTAATTTTAGTTGGGTTTCCAGGAAAAATATTTCCTTATTGCCACTTGTTACTCCATGCATTCTCCCTGACACTCCTTTCCTATCAATATTGCCTGGACATCTGTGTAAGTCAGTGCTTTCATCACTCCCAACGTGACCTTTTGGAGTATCTTGTTATTTCCCATGTTTATGACTGTCATTTTCACATGTGAAGATTAAGGGCCAAATTATCTGCTGGCTAGGAATTAGCCTGGTTTTGCTGACTGCAGCAGAGCTGCTCCAATTTGCAGGCTGCAGGGGGTCTGGAGATGGGCAAGAACAAACACCCTACCTCCAGACACCTCAGAATTTCTGCACTGAGACGTGTCTTTGCTCACTGTCCTTACTCTATCATCTGTTTGCAGTATAAAATCTCAGAGTTCTCAAGGGCATATTACATCCATTTCCATTATAACTCCCTTTAAATTATGGCAGCGACAACTCTGTCTTCCACTGAGTACAAGCCAAATGTTCTAAATTCTTATTTCACAGTTTTCTAAGGTTCAAGGACAAAAGAAACCACCAAATTATCTCATTTGACCTCCTGTATAACACTCAAAGAACAGAAAATATATCCTGACATTCCTGCATTAGCAGGGAACTTATTAATTTGGAGAAGCCCAAATGATCCCTGTAAGATTCCAGCTTTCTGGGGAACGATGGAAGGGGAAGGATCCTACCTTTTGCAGTCTGACCTCATGGAAAATATCTACCCAAACCCAAAATCTGGAAATCAGCATGACGTGAGGCCATGAACAAGGCATGCCGGTCAAGACTTGGGCAAGGATGATTCAACGTGTCACCTGGGAACACTATGCTGTCCCATCTGGAGGCCTTTCTGTATCTGTGGGGCATGTTCTTTATGTTCCAGTATATGTTTATGTGTTTGTTTGTGTGTGTGCACACAATTCTTCACCAAAGGGAAATTCCCTCCTTGGTCTCTGAAACCTGAGGTCCAATGTTTGTTGTTATTTGAAAGCAGTTGCGTTTGTCAGAAATAAAACGGGGGACAATCCAGAGCTTCTTGTCCTCTGCATGGACTAGGAATGGAAAACAGGAGGTTTCACAAACTCCAAGGCCAGCAGAGATCACCACAGCCACCCCATACTTCTGACCAAGGTGTCTGTGACACCCTGATGTGGGGAGGAACAGCTCTTTCAATGGAGGCAAAGACCATCATTGCTAATAAAAGAGATGAGACCTCTATTTCTTCTCAACGAATGATGGCAAATATTGTAAGTTTCCCCAACACTGCCAGGCTCATCTTAAGTGTTACGTCAGGAAGCTAAAGAGATCTTTCAAATGCACTGCATGATCACTAACATAAAAAATGTGGTTAATAGTGTTGGCTGGCCTAAGAGGGAGAGGGAGATCTACAGAGGTTTATTTACTGCTATAAGTGTTAAAAAAAGTTTGAAATCAAGGTGGTTTATGATTAAAGACAACAAATAGGCTAGTTTCTGCTCACTGTATCCAAATATCTAATGCAAGGTTAACTCATTGCCCCCACCCCCAAGGCATTATGTATTTAATTTTCCAGGCACAACTGCATGTTACATGATGACCAATAAGACCATCAATGCTGGCTTTTATTTCTGCTCTGAAACCTCTAAAAGAAGAGAAACATCTGATCTCTGAGAAGGTGTGATCTATGCCTGCACTCATGCACTCATATATTATTTATCTTGATCTACATGTGATGTCTTATAAAAGGGCCCATGGAGGAAAATAAGAGCCATTTGTGCTACCTTTCATCAGAAATGTTTATATAGAGCCCTTTCTCTCCGACCACAGACCAGACATCTCATTCCTGAAACTACACCTCGTCACAGGAAGAAACACTAATCGTTCTCACCGCTGCAGAATGTCTGATTCTTGTTGTGACCTAAACTCACTGCTTTAAATATTCCTTCCTCCTCACAGATAATGCAGCCAATACTGTTGTCAGACTACCAATGTTAGATCTTGAAGCACAAGCCTCCTAAGTCCCTTCTCTGATCCACATGAACAGAACGCAGGATCTTTGTTGCCGAATAGCTGTAAAAACTGGTTATATTTCTTTGATAAAACTCCTCGGCACAGGAGAAAAACAAAGGTGAAATAACATCGCAGTGTCAAAGGTACACTGTTAAATGCTGAATCATGAGAAATTCCCACGTAATGAATACGCAAACATGCCTCTTCTAGATGCAATACCAAGATGTTGGCCTCTGAAAATTCAGCAGAATGGGTTCACTGTACTCGTGACCAACATGAAGGAGGAAAATTATAAGAAAGCCAAGAATAATGACACTGATGGACAAGCATGTGATACAAAGAAGAGGTTACAACTTCTGGCTTATTTATAGTCCAACAATTTTCACCATGCTGCCTGGAAGCTGAAGAGCTGTTGTGACACCACAGTCACCATACAGTTAAGGTCTGGAATGTGATGTGCTGGTGAGTTAAGAAAAACTTTTTGATTACCCATGCTTTGCACCTGGAATTTAAACCAGGGACTGGGTATGAAATAGTGCTGGATGTGCCTTGGAGATAAGAACTCACTCACCATGCTAATAGGGTTCTTTTTTGTTGTTGTTCCTTTATTTTTCTTGTGGCACTTATTCCAGTTCAATTAAAATAATTGAAGTTAATTTTAAAGACATATTTAGCTTATTGAAACTTGAGAGACATAAAGATAATTGGCAATGGGTTTCAGATTTTTCTGAAAGAAAAATGGTCAGTCAGTTTGCAGTAATGAAGCAGTTTCTTACTACATTGTCAAAGGGAAGACAAAAATGGTCATGCCTGAAGAAGAAAGGGACAGTTCTAGTTGGATGAAAAAAAAGTGAGGATGAGATGGAGAAAAGTAGCACAACTATTTTCACAATCGGTCAGCGGTGTCAAAGGAGAATCAGGTTCCTAACCTGGCAAAATGAGCAGCATGAAAGATTAATGTTTTTTGCAGCTGGATAGACTGCTGGGTCCCAGCAAACTTCATAACCTAAAGATATTAGAGGAAACCTTGAGGGGAAAAAGGAGAACATTCCTGATTCTCTGACTACTTCTAAAACTCTGTCCCTAGTCTTTGCACTTAGTCAACGCCTCTAAGAAGGCCCCAGGGATCAAAAAATGAAGACAGCTGTTGCCAAGAACTGTGTGCAGAAACAGGTCAGGCTTGAAGGATCGGTAGATACTTAGTCTGCCAGAAGACCTCTACTGCTGTGAGATGGTACACTTCTGCCTATGGGTCCTGGAAACGAAGGCAAGCCGGATAAGCATGAATAAATTGTAGCACACAGAAGGCGGCAAGGAATTTAGAAGGATTTTGTTCTTGATGTATGGGGGTAAGGGAACTGTGTTGAGATAGGACATGGAGGTTTTGTCTATTATGTGCATAGCTGGAGCGTGTTGACATGGGAGATACAAACTAGATCTGCACTGCCTTTTGCAGCCATGCCTGAAAGGGCCTCTGCATTTTCCAGGTCAAGTAGTGTTGGTTGGTTCTCTTCTGTTCTGTCCAAGATCAGAGTCTTTTGGGGTGGATGTGCCACATCCATCAAATAGCATGTACCATGGCACAGTACTACACAGATTCATGGATCTATGTTCACAGTCTGTTCTTGTTCATGCCACTATCATGATAATATGCTTAAATCAGGGATATGGCCCATCCTCTCTTCTCCTTTTTGCTGTCTGAGCAGTCCTTGTACTCCTGCTGTTGATTCTGTTGCTGTAACTGGTCATTCTTGCAAGTGTCAGACTACCAAGGATGTATGGAGCAAGCATCCTTACAGGAGGAAGCAAATCTGTCCTGTGGTGGAAATCACAAGTCTGCCCTGTGATTAAGGGCAAGTGGAAGGTTACTTTCTACCTTCTTTAGTGCAGGTATTGGCTGGGGCCAATCCAACCTTCTCGTTCTTCAGTGTTTGCTAGTTTTGGCAAAAAGACACAAGCACCTACTTGTTGGACTACCTAGTCCTGAAAAGTAAGGTCCAAGAGCAGCAGGCAAAGCTTTCCCATGAGTATGCCTGTACTTCACAGTCCTGTGTGAAGAGTTGGTGTCCTGTTGCTGGCATCCACACATCACCTTAAGAACGCAGGTGCAAGAGAGAAAGGGACATTTAACAAATGCCTTCACGTAGTATCAGTCAGAGAAGGCCTACTGTAGCATCATTTAGAAGTATCACTTGCTGGTCTTTGTAAGCCCCAGCCAATCACTAGGTATGATTTCCCCATTAGCAGTCTCCATGGACCAAGAACTGACATCTGTGTGCAGGTGGCACTTTCTCGTGCAGGAGACACAGTCACCAGCAGTGCTAGGAAACCACTTGGGTTGTGGCTATGCTGTATATTCCATGTACTCATAGAGCCCAGCACAGATAATCAAGGCCCAACTGAGGATTTTAGCCAAGCCCAGAATTCCTCTAGGTTAGAGGTGAAGTATGGCCTTTGATTCACTCTAAAGAAGATATTAGAGACCCAGGAAAAGGCTAGAACCAGAGTCGCCAATACCATCTGCATCACTGCAGCTGGCTGAATCTGCCACAGCTCGTGGAGTCTGTCCAGAAGTGCAAACAGGAGGACGCAGTCCCACAACCACTTTTATGCAGCCTGACATTGCCAGACCTCACTCCAAGCATACAAGAGAAACCCAGGAAGCCATTTCCACTTACAAGTAAAGAGAAGTAACTGCTACACACACAAAAAAACTAATACTTGGGCCCATGTTGTCTCTGCAGTACTCCCCTCCCTTGTTCTCTGAAGAACTCTCTTTCTTCGTGACCCATCCCTCACTCCTTTTTTCTCCCACTTGAATATTCTCCTGCACCATCCCAAAGTCTGTGAGGAGCAGACAGCATACTGTTCCCTAGCATGCTTTTTAGGAGGCCTCTTTCAACTCTACTATCTTCTCTTTATCATGAAGACTCAGTGTACCTGGCAAGAATCCCTTTTCACGGCCATTGCCTTTTCAGGGATGTTCCTCTGTATATCTAGACGCTAGACAGCCTGGACCTGGGAACACTTTCTGTAGAAGGCCAAAATCTATTGGGAGATGAAGGAGGGCACATAGCTTTGATTATAAAATACATTTGTTTCACAACTGAGAACTAAGCAGGCTTGGCCAGGCCAGCAAACCAGAAATTCTAACCAAGCATCTAATACGAATATAGTAAAAAGGAAGAAGAATAGCCCAAAGGTATAGTATCCAGTAAGAAAACCTTCAAAGCGGAACGAGGAATCAGAGGTCTCACATGTCTTTCCCTCTTTCCTCCTGCCTACTGGTGCTGTCATCCATAGATGATGGTGCAAAATATAAGATGTTTGAGCATCTGTAGTCAACAGCCTCTGCTGCAAGAGATCTTGGCTGATACCGGCCAGTGGAGCAGCCACTGCATAGATAACAGCTAACTGACACAAAGTGTGAGAACAGTATTCGTGCCCTTGGGAGAGTCTCTTCTTTTTCTCAGGGTCTCTCTCCTTCAAGAAACGGAAATTAAGAACATTGATGATACCACATTCCATGAGACACAAGCTCAGTGGAGTGGACATGCCTATCTGCCCAGTAATGCAGACCACACTGAGATGGGGCTAGAGTTATTTTAAGGTCTTTCCAAGTTCCTCTGAAGGAGTTCCTGAGCACCCTGCTGTTGTTTGAGTGTGAAGGTTGGCGGTAGCTTGGGAGATTACAAGTCTGAGGTGTCCCCATCAAAAATGCCTGAGTTTGCCTCTGCCTTTGCATCCCAAGGTCAAACTTTGCATGTGGATGGCCAAGTTAGACCCAAGCTGCGAACTGACTTTTGCCTGCAGTGTGGATCGTCAAGAGACCAGAAAGAAGAAGAGAGCACTGCAACATGAGGATATGGCTACTCCCATATTGCACTTAGATCCTTAATGTTTTCTACAAGGTCCTTCACTGACACTGTTTAGCGAAAGTGAGCACTTGTAGGTAAAGAAGTTCTTGTGTGGACCAGTAACTAGATAAAAGATGGGAAAACAAGAGTAGGGATACATGGTCATGTTTTACCATGGTGGGGATTATCAATAGAGTTTCAGAGATCTGTCCTGGGACCTACGCTATTCAAAATATTCATGAACAAACTGGAAAAGGAGCTGGGCAGTAAGATAACAATTTTTTGTGATACAAAAATTAATCCATAAGAGCAAAGGAAAGGAAAAAAAACCCCACCAAACACAAAATTAGAAGTAAAAGGTAATTGTGACATGCTGCTGAAGGATTTCATGTTAATTAGCGACCAGCTGATAAAAACTGTTGAATGAAATTTGGTGTTGATAAATGTAGGATAGTACATATGAAGAGAAAGTGTTCTAAATATAAGGATAGTATGTTCGAAATTAGTTATCACCAAGAAAGGGAGTATCAAGAAAGTGTATCGCATAAAATTATCAAGCAGCAGATTTAAAACAGAAAAAAAGGAATTTTTTTTCTCATGACGCATAATTAAACTGCGGAACTCATTGCCACAGGATGTTGTAGAGGCCAAAAGTATAAATGGGCTCAGAAAGCAATTAGACAAATTCCTGGCTGAAAAATTCATCGAGCGTTACAAAACGCAAAGATGCAGATACAATCTCTGGCTCACCATGCCCCCAAGGCACAGACTGCTGGGAGGGTGTGCCAGAATAAAGTATCACTGTATGGTTGCTCTGCTTTTACACTCTTCCCCTAAATGCCTGCTACAGGCCATTGTCAGAAACACTGAGCTGAGGAAGGATTTCTGCAGCCACTATTACGGGAATAGGTAGTTACGCATAAAGTTAAGGAAACAAAATAAAAGTAGGAACTGAATCCTTGTGGGGAGTTGCAGCACTTGTGACTGCCGAAAAAAAAAATGAGTCAGAAAGGAGTTGACAGTTGTAAAGTGAAAAGAGATTGCAATAGAAGGAGAATATCAGGTTTAGCATATGCACTGATCAACATAAATGGGTAGCAGTCCTATACTGTTGGGTAGAGAGGAAGCCATCCTCTAAGTAGCTTATGGAGCCATAAACCACCTTAACAAATGAAGTCCACAAACAAATGCTTTCCAAGACATCGTTTACTAAAAGACATGAAACCAATCTGTGGAGTTGTAAATGTCACTGATACATTTCTTGAAGCTTACCTTGTTTTTCACTAGAATCCGTGAAAAGCCATTTGTATTTAAATGACTGTAGAAATGGTCAATTGTTTCATTTGGGAGTTTAATAAATGGTTTGTCCTAGTTTGTCAGAGTTTTCCGTAATCTTACATGACTGGCCACATAAATTTGCTGGAAATGATCAGATAGCAGGAGATTGGCACAGCAGAGGAATTCCAACAGAAGCACAGAGTTAATGAATCTCCACCCATGTCCAGACACGCGGATGGGGAGAAGTCCAGCCAGCAGCACCCAGCTGGCTTCCTCCTAGCCGAGTGCACCGACTGCGCGATGAATTCCCTTTGCACTGGTGATTGCACCCGCGGCGGGGTGGCAGAGACTGGTAAGAAGCTGGCTATATCCAACCCCTTCTGAGCATGACTGTGGGGACGTTTAAGGCCATGTCCCAAAGCAAATTATTATGACACTAAAAATCATTCCTGTAGCTGATGCAGACTGCTACGTTATATCTCCTAGTGTTAAAAAGCTAATTCGTTTTGGCAACTCACATCCTCCAAGACACTGCAGCAGACCCCAAGTACTTCAGAGAAGCCCAGCTCCTGCTAAAAATGTGCTCAGCTGTGTGAGGACCACAGCGGTGGATTGAGCAGACGTGTTGGCCTCTGTGTGCCCATCACCCCATGTGCTGGGGCTGAGCAAGGTGTGCTTCAGCTCTCAACGGGCTGTGGCTTGGCATGGTGCGGCACTTCTTCTTCCTGTTACAATCAATCCAAACTGAAAGCATTTGCTTAGTTCCTGGGTTTTGAAGCATCTCATTAACTGTTGCAGCAAAGAGGTAACTTCTTTTTAAGTTCACAAGTCTGTTATTCCCCTTAAGTGATCCACATAGAAACTCTTCCTCGAGTTAATGGATTTGAAGGGAAAAATATGCCCTGAATTGCCTATGGTTTCTGGTTATTCAGATTGTCTGTGCTCTGCAAATCAGTGTACTTGAATCTGGTTGAATCGATAGCCAGACAGGCTGGGAAAAAATAAATCCAGCAGAGGTTTAAACTTCTTTCATACATCTTAATAGGGATATTATGCTTAAACCCCTTTGTGACCATTTAAGTGATAAGACCATTAAAACCAGTGGTAAAAACAGTCCTTATCATGAAAATGCCTTTTAAGTGTCAAGTGGTTACAGTGTTAAACTTAACTATCAGTATCCTTGCACAAACATTCACAAAAATTAGGAAAAATGCATTGCTGGTCCCGGCTTACTATCTGGGGACACTTTATGGGTTTTTCCTAGTTAGTTTTGATGAAATGCAAAAACTTCTACAAGGACAACAACCTTATGTTTATAGAGAAATGGAATATAACAGATTTTTTTTTTTTCCTTTTTCCTTCTGCATATTTGGATTTCTCCTGTGCACAGTCTATGACTTTCAGCTACAGGCTATGACTGATCCCTTGACAACTCTAGTCTCTGCGATAAATTGTTCAAAGTCAGACCTGGGGCTGTGTCAGTTCCTAGAATATCTGGGTTTTATATCTTCTCTAGCCTCATTTTAAATTTAAATGATAACAAATGCAATCTGACCCCAGATGGAACAGAACATATTTTTACATCAGATTGGTGTTTTTACTAATACAACTTTGGTAAGCATCTCAAACCCCACAATCATTTATGCTGAACCCTTATATACTTTCTAAGAGGAAGATGAGCCACATGCCACTGTGGAAATGATGCACAAAGCCAACCAGAGGCTGGCATTGGCTTGCAGGGGAGCACTGCCATCGTCTTCCGGGCACATCGATTCCCACTTTTGTCATCGTCTTCCAGGCACATCGATTCCCACTTTTGTCCAGAATTCCTCTGCTTTTTTATGAGTTGGTTTTAGCAAATGATTTATTTGTTTCTTGTGTGTGTTGGCAGGGGGATAGAAATTGATTTTTTAAATGCTTTCTTTTATTTGCAGGTGTTATCTATTGCATTTTGAAAACACTGTATAATCTATGCTTTTCCTTGAATTTCACTGTGACAGGATTCAGACCCAAAAAGTAGGCTATTCCCTTTTCCTACTCCCTCACACCTTCTTTTAAAAAAGAGAAATAAATTTGTAAAATACTTTATAACAGGCTGGCCCCACACCTCTGTTGTTTGGAAGAGGTGGTCAAGGAGAACGTGAGGCTGGAGAGGACAAGCCACACAGAGAGAGGAGAAGAAACCTGATGATGCAGCTGCATGGTGAAAATGCTCCTTTTGTGGGCAAAGGGAAATGATTGGAGGCTTGGCCTTTAAGGGGACAGAGCTAATGGTCTCAACTGGCAAGGCACTTCTTCTTTCAAATATTGGTTGAATTCACAAACATTTTGCTCTGGTCTTTAAACCTAGTTCTCACCTGTATGTAATCCCTTTACTGTTTATAACCAAAGGAATGACTTGTGCCATGAACAAAGGGGAAAGAGATGCCACATATTAGTAGCCAAGATAAGGTACCAGTATTTAAACACTACCAAATGCTCAGTTCAGACAGAGAGAGATATCTCTCATGAGTCCAGTGCAAACACACACCCTCACATCTACTGTGGTCATCTACAGAATTCATTTTGGTTGGATTTTTTTTTCCCTCTTTGACCTCTCATCATTTCTTTATTCAGCCTCCCACAAGCAGAGCATGATGTCCGAGTCAAGCTTTTGAACTCTCTGCATGTAAGCAGGTTTCAAAGTAAGCAAACCAGCTCATACATCCCTTGCCTGTGTGGGTGTGTTCACCTATTTCTAGTTATTAAAAAAACAAAATAAAAACATAATCTGATACAATTAAAGACGTATTTCAGAGAGTGGTCCGTGCTGAGAAATACTTGCACCTGGTAGTGTAATTTATAATGTTTAAGAAACAAGTTGGCATTAAAAAGAATCAAATGACAATACAGACAATAGGATCCAAAAGTCCCTCCCAAATACCAAACAGTAGAGAACTGGATAAGATCGCCCTGGCTATGTTTCTAATATTTTAAAGTAGTGGTTTCCTGCTATGCTCAAACCTTTGATCTCGTAACTTTGCCAGCTGACAAAGAGATAACAAGCGTTAAGGACAATACAGCAAGAATAAAAATCAGTGCATTTTCTAGGGAGGCACTGAGATGTGATGTGATCAGAGAAGCAAAGTGTATATGAAGGGCAAATTTTGCTCTCAATTGTCTAATGTACATGCAGAGCTCTGAATATGGCCTGTTGCAGGAGGATCAGTTCAAAATGTTAATTCAGCAAATAAAGGAAAAAGCAGTTATTCAACTTTTTTTAATTCCCTGAGCTGATGGGACAATTATTATGCACAGCTCCTGCTGCATCTGTTTGTTAATCACATAATGTAGTTAACACTGCCAAAGGAGGACAGCATCTATATAACAAAGCAACTGAAAAACTATCCTCACCGGGAAGAAAAAAATGGAAAAACAGTCTCCCATTTTATATCTATTTTTTTAATTGAGTGAAACAAAAGCTCATCAGGTCTGTAAGATATCATCTCAGAGTTTTGGAAGGACCATGAGGCAGACCTCTGTGAGCCACTGAGCCTGGAGAAGGCTTGGGGGTCCTGAGCCCTCCAGATCCTGGTAATACAGTCACAGTTGTGACCACGGAGGTTGAAGGTGGATGTGTAGCCATCTCACTGTCCTTTTCAGAAACACTAAGCAGCCACAGATGAAGCAAATGGGAGGAGGTCACATAGAACAACCAGGTAGTTTGCATTCAGGGAGCCCTTTGCAGCGGTCAGTGGAACCGGGACAGTCCCAGTCGTGGGGAGGGAAAGCTCCTGTGAGGTTGCACAGACAGCACGTGCAGTCCCTGCCTGCATCAGCCCTCAGCGCCTATGTGTAATTCAGGGGAGAATTTGGATCACAACCTGAGTATAGGTCTGAGTGGTGCAGAAATGCCAGCAGCCAGGGTCCCCCATGGTGTCTGCCTGGCTGTGCCTCTGTCTCACAGGCTGTGATGCAGATGTGATTGTGACTTGGCCAAGAGGGTCTCCTGCCTTTTTCCCCTTCAGCTCTAGGTCAAGGTTGGGATCGTCTTACGGACGAACCACCTGGTTCATCTGCTGCTTCTTTCTTGGGGCTGCAAGCCTGCCCAGGTACTCCCAAATCCACTAGATTTTTGTAGTGAAAAGAGAGATGGGAATCACCAAGCGAACAGCTGGGAAAACTTACTCTGGTCTCCTGCTTCGCTGGCTGGTATACCAACTGCCGGCAACTGGCTAAAATAAATGGATATTACTGGCCCCTTGGCTTGCTCAGTAGAGGAATACATTCTCCTTCTGACCAACCTGCTCAAACACTTGGAGTCTTCTGTAGGTAGTGCTGTATGTATTTAGAATAGGCTGAAAGGAATTCACAAATACGTTTTTAGCACTACTATAGGAAAAAAACTTTCCTTTGTCTCGCACCACATAAACACCGATGGCACTCAAAGACAATATTCAACAAAAGCAGAATGAACTCCAAATACCAAAGTCCTGAGATCCCGGTTTGTCACCCCTATGGGTTTTTCCAATGGCATGTGACCACAGTTCAGCCTAGAACTTGACTCTGGATGAAACCCAAGGCCAGTAGAGTCTGAGTTTGTAGTTTTTTAAGAGATCCAATCCTGCCATATGTTTACCAGAGATATCATAATTGTCTGTGCAGTACTCAGTCTGCTATGGATTTTGCAGCAGCTGTCAATAGCACTCAATCATCACAGGCCCAAGATAATTGAAGCGCTCCATCTGCTGCAGGGCCACTATTATCAACAGTGATACTTGTGTCAGTAACTTACTGAAGAAGGGCCTGAACTTGCTCCTAGTGAAAAATCAATGGGAGGATTCCTGTTGGCAGAAGTGCAGGCAGCCCTAACCCTTTCAGTACTGAAACCCTGAGCGGCTGCTCAGCATCCGACTGCAAGGGACCCATCCCCGTTCTGCCCCTGAATCGCTGGGAAGAAAGCAAACACAGTCATAGTTCTTGCCGTGATCATGCGGTCTTTGCCAACGAGTCCCGCAAAGCACTCTGGAGCACAAATCCCCACTGAGGGAAAGGGCAGGAAAAGTAGAAAAATCAGAAATGGGCTGAAGAAACAGATGATGTCAGCTCACATGGACAAGAGAGGCAGAATTCAAGTTATGCATTCAGTTTAAAGCCCTTGACTGTATCAACAGTCAGGCATGTTTACGGGAAAGTGCTAAAGGAATTAATCTGTTACTCAGCAACACTAATCAAGACTCCTACCCCATGCAGTTCATAAAGTCCTACATCCATGCATACCTTTATATTCATGTTCACAGTCAGCCCCATTCCATCTTCTGTCCGCTGTACAAAGAGAAGGAAAAAACCAAGGTCTGTGCAATAAAACTAGTTATTGTAATAAAGCATTATAGTTTCTCAGATAAAAAAATTATTTTCTATCATTTGCAGTTCTCCTTTCTTCTATTCTTATCTACTTGTAAAAAAAAAAATCCTCTCTCTTTTTCTTCTTGCATTTTTTTCCAAGAAAAGAACAAACTTTTGAAAAGAAGGCAAGTTATGACCTCCTTAACAACAAGAGGAAAATAGAAGTTGTTATCCTGATGCTGTGAGCACAGATGAGATTGAACTAGAACTTTAAATCAGAACGTCCTTGAACTTTCAAGCTCAGGTTCACGTCTAAACTTTACTGCTAAGGCGAGTCAAAGCCTGTGCTCAGATGAATGTGGATAGCTCCCACTGAGTTCAGTCAGCATTCGTTGATTGTAACGGTAATATTTTTGTGGTGTTTCTTTACTCCAGTGCAGAATCTCAAGGATCTGACTTCATTTTCATTCTTTCTTATTTGTACCCTGTATAAGAAAGGCCACTTGCTTGACTACATTTAGGTGCTCTTTAGGCACAGAACGATGTAAAATCACAAAATTATAAAAATGAGAACTTCAATGACGACAGCCATCCTCGCAGTGTCACTTCGACAGCAAAAAATAAAGAACATTGAAGATTCAAAGAAGATGTTACTACAAGGTCTCAAAACAAAAAGCAAACCCGTGATTTCATTTTTCATCAGAGGAGCACAGAAAGTAAGGCACTCTTCTGCTGGGCAATGTTGTAGATATTTTTTGAAATGTTTTGTTGTTTGGTACATTCTAGACCTGTAAGGTCTTAAGGGATATGTAACATTTTTATTGGAGCAATGGGAATAGCTGGAAAGGGCAGTGCTTGTTTGAATTCCCTGGCAGTGAAGGGACTGAGTCCTCCAGACTATTTTACACCATCACAAGATAGAGGAAGGCCATATAAGATCTCTGTATTGAGGTGACTGGCAAAACTGTAAAGGAAGTTTCCCATGTCATTGTCTTTGTCTTCTGTGCATATCTCCTTACTTCCTCCAATATACAAGGAGTCAAGTTAGATTATTTTTTAAAGCAAAATGGGCAGGGGGAAAGGAGAGAAGAAAAAGCAAGAGTGAGAAATAATTTGATGAGTGGCTGAAGTCAAAACAGAGATGACTCCAAGAAACACAGATGTATTCCTTTGCTAAAGAAAATTATTTCTTACCAGAAGGAAGAGATTAATTTTTTTCTTTAATTCACTTTGATTTTTAGAAAAGATGTAAATATTCTGACTAAAAAAGATACCTTTCTGTTCAATATTTAATGAGCCTTTATTTTTGTCCATCTACTTTCAGTACATGCAAACAAGCCTCTAACGCGGGAACACACTCTCCAGCTGCAGTGTAACAGATGTGCAAACCATTAATATCTGCTACCCATTCCAAGTCATTAAATCCGAAACCCTGCAGGAGGAGTCAAAGGTACCATCAGGGGACCTGTGGCAGTTGTGGTGTTTCTACTTAGCTGATTTCACTGGAAGGACCAGTGTTTTACCTTGAGGCATAGAGGGGAGTAAGGAACTCAGAGCTGGAGTAACTGTGGACAAAATGACTAGGAAAATGTACAGCTTGAGTCATAAGACCAGTTTCCTGAGCCTTTCACCACGGTGAACGGGAAAAGAATGGTGCCTGACTGACAAGGGAAGGTGTAAATAGGATCCAATGAACTTAAAAACAGAGAAAACAGAGAAGACCCTAGGTTAAAATGCTCCAGTGTTTGAGGAAAAGGGCAGTGCCATGATTCTGTTCCATGAGAGGTCAGCTCCAACAGTGAAGTGAATGGTTCAGGCTGGACACTCCAACAGGGCAGCAAGGGAAACCGATACAGAAAGTGGTCAGTGTCCAGGCAAGATCTTCATCCACAGGGTGATGAGTGTGGAGATCCAGGATTTGTGAACCACCCTGCCATTTGCATTCAGTGGTCCTGAAGCAACCACCTCATCATAAGCTAACCAGCACTGCAAAGAAACAGTCCAAGGACTGAATGGAAAGATATACCTGTCCATGAAGCCAACAAAAGAGCAGGCTGGGGAGTTGAGGTGTCTTCTTCAGAAATCCCCCTGGCCTCTGCCCGCTGTGAACACAGACAGACCTGGTAGGTGCTGAAACTGGACCTTGGCAGAACCTGACTGGCCAAACAAGAGTAGAAATCTTTTGCATCTTCCAGAAACCCAGGCATCTCGGTGTGCCTCTGGCATCCAAATTCCCTTCCCCATTCAGAAGACACTGCTCCTTCTGGGGCAGAATTTCTCAGCCTCAGAATGCCCCAAATTCACAGCATTTTCGTAGACTCTGCAGCATTCCAGCAGCAGGCTGACTTTCTGATGTTGCATGTGGGTGAGCTTTTGCTCACTCTCTCAGCATCTCTCTGCAAGCAGCGGGAGCCGGAGCAGGGCAAGTGTCACAGGCAATATTCAGAAGCAATTCCGGAAACCTTATTGCTCAGAAATGGCACTCAGCCAGCAGAGGAGAAAGAGAAGAGCTCATAGTTGTGTGCTTGCACACACTGGCAAAACTGCTACTGATGAATCAGAGAGAGAAATCTGGAGACGTGACCTTGGGAGGTCACAGAAGACTCGTTTTTGCCAACAAATATGAACATTTGCAATCAGACCGTGGCCTGGTGCCAGTCACTGTTTTATGTGCTATCTCATCAAAACATATGAATTTTCAATAGCTGGTTTAGAGGCCTACTTGCTGCAGTATTATATCTCTCCAACTCCTACAGGTTTTGAATTGTACAGATACAAAAGCAGGGTATTGAGGAAAGCTGGCACTGGATTTGCATTGTTCTCTATGAACGTTTTCCTGCATTCTGAAAATCGCCGACTGGTCAAGTGCCGGAAGGTCAGTAAGCAATGTGGCAAAACTGATGACAGAAGGGAGGCAAAAAATCTCTGGAAAATGAAACTCCTCCATTGTCCGGTCTAGAAGGTCAAAAATTGCCATTTTAAGATTGCTTGCGCTAACGGAGGCTCACCCACCCTAGGTGTCAGCCCTTCAGAGAGAACTACTATAAATATCGCCATCTGTGATGTTCCTGGTGAAGGACTCTGCTGATGTAAAGGTTATTACTCATTTATAAACATATGGCTGTTGTAATCATTCAGTCCTCTATTCATAGTGGGATTTGTGTTTTGACGGAGCTCAGTTTCAAAACAAAAATGATTTTTTGCTACTCAGCCCTGAGAGGACATTATCAGTTTAATTTATATTAATGAAAACAACAGCAACCCACTGTGGCAAATTCTTAAATCAATAGATGTGATTTGACGTTAAAAAAAAAAAATCCCATTGAAAGCAGTCGGTTTGAATGAGCACCACCCAGTGCAGTCTGAAATCGAATCTACAGTGACTGTGAAAAAGATTGTGAACAAAAAGACAGAGGATTCTGCTGTTCATCATTGTCCCAACTAAGCAAAATAATAAAAGCTAATAGAAAATGTATGCCTTTTTGACATTATTTCCATTTTGAAAAATCTAGAGAGATAAAATACTGAGGTTTACAGTACTTGAGCTGACAGCATCTTTTTAGTGATACTGTGGTGGCAAAGGCTCTGGAAGTGTGTTTTCAAACTGTGGATTTTATTGCCTCTGTGTGTGATGTGTGAATATTTGAGCATGTGCGTTTGTGCATATACATGCCTTTCAAATGAGCCCTTTAGATCTAAGATCCCATTTCCTCCATATAGTCAACAAAGACCATAAAGCAATTTCTGTAGGAGCAAGAGTTCACATAGAAGACCTGAAAGCTAAAAATTCCCACCAAACCAGTTCAGACACAATGCATAGCTTACCTGTTGTCTGTCTGCTTCCAGAAGCAAAGGGACCGGTTCATCTGACTTATTGTAAATGTCTAGCTCAGGCTGAGATGAATTGCTTCCTAAACTCCATTGACTTTGTGGAGAGTTTTTATTAGGCCCTTGATTAACAGTTTTGATGACAGTAGAGCCTGTGTTTGCATGGCTGTCCCTAATATTATGCAAACTCTGAAAAAAAAGTATTTCATTCATTGCTGTATTGAGATATCTTGCAGTAAACTACACTCCCATCCACAAATAGGCATGGCTGGATTTCACATACCAAGACATCTCTATCCATACTTTTCACCAGCAGATTAAATAAAGTAAGAATTACCAATTCCTGAGAAACGTTTTTCCTGATACGAGACTCATCTGCCATATTTTAGATAACGTCTAAAAAATCCTCGGCACTGATACTGCCTTGGATTACTCTAACATAGTACTTTAACACCCAACCCACATTTCATCATTAATAATATTTATGTAATGCAGCTGCAAAGCTAAGCGGCATGTTACATCATCTCAGCTGGATGAAGAGCAAGGTGCACTTTCTAGATCACAGCACTGTGATATTTGCATTACATAGGTTGAAATTCAATAATGAAAAAAATGAAAATAATGGAAACAGCTATGCTGGCTTTGGGATTTTTAAAATTCAGCTTGGGGAATGAAGATAAAGAATTGCTTCAGCATCAGGATTTTTTTAACTTTTTTGTGTTTAAATAAAAAATTAGTTCATTTTTTGGAATGCTGAGGTAGTTATTTTTATATACAGTCTTAGGTTAGGGCTAATATTTGAGAATACTTTGGAACTTTTTGAATGGTAACGGCTAGTATGTTGAAAAACTTTACCTGTATGTGTTCATGTTTTTCCTCTAATACACGTCATTCGGTCTTTGAGCAAATACGCTTTCACCCTTGCTAAATGCCTGGCAGACATATATTAATTATGGCTATTTGAACGGTGAAGAATAGAAGTGCAGAGAGGATAAATGACTTAGCAGAGCCAGAAATAGAATCAAGATTTCCTAAAACCCATTCCAGTGCCTCAACCACAAACCCATTCCTGGGAGAAGACCAGGAAGTTTACCATACTCTTTTCCCTCAAATTTTTTCCATTAAATCACTGCAAAAGGTCTGTGGACATTCTTGCTACAGTTTAAATAGTAGCTTAATTCACTTTATCTTGAACCTGTTCCAAATAGGCTTGAGATAAATCAAAACATCTGTGCAATGCAGGTATAAGTTTTATTTTTAAGCCCACTGTTTAGCTGTTGATGATTTCTCACAGCCCTGAGACTCGGGGCAGAAGAATTTAGACCTGCTTCTCACACTTTGCAAAATTCAGAGAGAAGCAGATTTAGGGACTTTTGTTCAATTAATAATTACGAGCAGACCATTTGTTGCAGTTCTGCTTCTCTGTGAATTTTAACATTAAGCTCTTAGCTACAACCACTCCCCAAAGCCCAGAAAACTGTATATTGTTTAAAACAGTTGTTTAATCTCATTTTTTAAGAGTTTTGACAAAACAGCTCCAGAGGCAGTTTCATCATTCCAAGGCATCATGACTGGGGAAAATACCTGCAGTACTTTTTTTACTTTTCTCCTGAAAAATTCCATAATAAACACTAGAAGTGAATTTGCTGACTCTATACTTACAGGCGTAATCTCCTATTGACACATGTATAAATTACAAGGGGAGAAGCACTACCCAGTCACAGTGTAATGCTCTATCAGTGAGATTTCTCGGATTTTTGAGCAGTGTACTCTGTATATGGCAACTGCTGGCTAGTGTTTGCCTATTCTTCACTTGCTTAAAGCCTCTGGTTTTGTCTTGAGGGTCCACATAAGGTCAACTTCCCACCCCCCAACAGTGGCATAGAAAAACTGCACTGAAGGTGGAAGAAAATGCCTCTCCTTACTGAGCAGCCAGTGTTGATAAAACAGCTCTCTGTTAGAATAGCTTTAAGGGCAAACAGTGAGAAGGTTTACCCATTCAAACAAAGTTAAGAGTGAGCAAATTCTCTTAAAGATGTACCTATGTCTGAGATCTTTGTTTCGTTTTCAGTTACTTGATAGAAAATAAAGATAAAGCTAAGAGCAGGCTGCACTGAAAAAATCCTCTGTGCTCCTGAAAATATTTCCTTTGTGTTCAGGAGAAAAACATAAGGGAAGACCACTTCAGCCAAACTGGTATTAATATTTTTTTTAAATCAACAACAAACTCTTACAGTATTTTTTTTTTTTGAGCCATTTTTAACCTTTGCTTTCTCATTATTTTTGAAAAAGAACAAGCATGGGGAATGCACATGTTTTTCCATGTCTAATTCACTCACTTTTATGTGCTCAGGGCTTAAAAGAAAGTGATCGAAGGTGAGGCTGTGCAGTTTGTAAACACGAGACTGTGGTTATATTGTGAAATTTGTATATAATTCTGTCACCTGCTTCTGTTTGCTTGTCCTCTCTTGGAGCTTTAGATGACATCTCCGCAACGACTTCCCTAAAAACATATCCACTAATTAAGTAGGACTGTGGGGTTTTCTTAGGAGTTATCTGGCTTGGGGATGGGATTTGACTGGTTGGTCTGGTTTCAAATTTAGACAAGGGCCAAACTGGAAATTCAAGATGCTATTAGGAGAGGACCACAAATGAGGAAGGAGTTGTGCCCGAAGCATGGGGGGCAGCCCAGAACCACCTCTGCCACGCTCACCAGGATCAAATAATGACTCAGAGCTCCCTGAAAGAGATGCAAGTCAGAAGCCTGCCCCACACAAAACACACCTCCTCCTGCTTCCAGGGGTGTGTCCTTTGAAGTAGATATCCTAAAATTCATGCATATGTCGCCAGGGATGTGGATAATGGCTTCACACGCAGTTCCTGTTTAAAGGGGAGGAAGAGAAATCTGCTGCGCCTCCTCCAGCCTCAGCTTCAGCTGGTTTTACATTTTCTGCTCCTTGGAGGTGGAGGGCTTGTCTCTACTGCCCATAAGCAGACTAGCCTTATGGCATCTTCCATAAAGCCAGTCTCACACCAAGGCTTTGCTTTTCTCCCAGGAGGGAGCCTACTCTAAGCTAACTCAACAGGCAAGTGGTGCTCAGCAGGACCATGCTGTAGACTACTTGTCCTGCTATCTGTGGTCCAAATCTTCAAACGTATGGAAAGGCTTTAGTAAACAGGGTTGTATGAAGGGTTTTGGGGTGACCTCAGGGCTGGCAGGACAGCATCCTCCTCCGTGCTGTTCCCCAGTTGTCATCCAGGCACAGGGAGGAAACACCAGCAAAGCTGTGGTGATAGTCACAGTCTAAAAGATGTGCTCTGTGTTGTGTGCCTGGGCTCATTTTGACTCTGCAGTCCCTCAACGAACTCCCATGGATGGGTCCCGCATCATGCACTCCTCCCCTTCCATCAAGTTCTCTTCAACGAAGTCCTTCCACAACACTACTTCTGCCCCGCTGGTCCAGCTCTCCCGTGACAAAAAAGCACGCTATTGTCCTCCCAGTGTATATTCTCTATTTAACAGGTTGTTATGGGACACGACTATTTTTTTATTCTCTCCTAGGTGGTATTTTCCATGGCGAGGAGCTCAGACCTCTTCAATGAGAGCAGGATCGCATCAGAAAAGGCAGCACAGAAGGAGAATTTCACCTTCTTGAGAGCTATGAGCTCATTTGCAGAGATAGAGCACTTAAAATGAATTAGTGTATTCCAACACAGCAAAAGCTATAAATAGCATGCTTATAAATAAACCAGTTTTGTCCCTTGCTCAGGCACCAATTCAGCAGTCTCCCTCCATGTCTAACACAGGCGTGAACTTACGTCCCACTGATTGCAATAGGATAAGGCACTTGTTTTCAATTAGGTATGTTTTGCTTAATTTAAGCCATAATGCTAAATCTGTCCAGGTACTAACTCTTCTTTCCTGTTAAATCGATAGTGCTTAGGAGCCTAACACCCCCTGTGAATCCAGATCTTACATTTTAGGGAAACTTCAGTGTTTTATGAATGAGAGGTAGATGTTTCCTCTTTCGAACGCTTCTGTTTGCCGTTCCTAAGTGACTACCCTTCCTTGCATAAGTGAGCTACTATTTGCATAGGACATCTTTCTTATTCCAACACATAAGCAGCCTCCTTATGTTGTGAAAGAAAAAACATCACAACTGTTACAAATCTTCTGAAACAAGGTTTAATTTGAAAGCAAACACGTGCAGTTATCACATGTAAGCAACTCTAAACAGACAGCACTTTCAAATCAAACGTATTTTGACAGACCAAGCCAAAAAACCCTGAACCTTTCAGAGATGTGCAATTCTGGATTGGCAAGAAGAGCTAGAACACATGGTTCAAACATATCTGCTTGGTCAAACCTGCTGAGGACAGTGGTGACATACCCAAGGAAGTGGTCAAACGTTTGATATTATTACATGCAAACTTGGATACAGGTTCACACCACCAGTTCACACCACCAGTTCACACCAAATATGCGCAGACTGAAAATAGCCACCAGCCATGATTATGCAGAGGTGTTTAAGATACCCAGATCGATCTCTCTGAGCCTATAAGCAGTTTTTTTATATAGCTGACAAGAAGACCTCAGTGACTCAAGCAGGGAGCCTGGTGTAAGTGGACAGGGTTTGCACCACAATTGCTGTTCTAACACACCAGCTCTGCTAGTAGTATCCGATTTTGCAGTTTAAACCTAGCTTGAGAGCTTGTACTGACACACAGAAATACCTTAGGTAATAAATTAGCTTAAATACAGCCATTATTTACCTGCAAATTGCAAAGATGGTTTTGCCCTTGCCGTGTTTGCTAGCTCAAGAAATGTCATGTGGATATGTGAGACGCCTCTGAGCACCTGCCGTCAAGTCACTGGCCTCTCTGATAAATCTCGCTGCCTCTTTAACCATTTTCTCCTTGGCTGATCTTTACACCAGAGTGCAAAGATTTTTCCTTGCAGAAGTGACCTGTGTTCCTGCTTACTACCCTGTATGGATTTTAGTTTCTTTAAATTTAAGCTGCAAGTTCATTTTCTTTGCTTATTTTCATATACTTTCTGTACATGCACCAAAATTGCAGGCATCAGTGCTTTATTTTGTTTTTAAATACAGCAGCTAGTTTCAGTATAAGTGGGCACAAGCAAGTGAAAAATCTACCACATTTACAACAGCTGAGCAGCAGGCCCAGAGGCTGAAGGCAAAGCGATGCCCAATACCAAGATAAGATATTGGGTTTTGAAATGGTCTTTTTAGCCAGCCTTAAAAGCTAGCTTCTAATTGAACATCGCACTGGGAAGAATTTTGTTGCTTTAAAGGATTCTGACATAATTAATGCCATATATTAAGCTTAATGGTGGAGCTGACTTTATATACTATGAAGTCATGCATTTAAAAAAAATTCATTTCCCCTACTGAGATGCCAGAATGCATTGAACTTCAGGTTGCCGAGCAAGACCTTTGTCAAGGCAAGTGAAGCATATTCTATATTATTAATTATTTCAGTCTTTTTAAATGACAAAGTTCCATGTACTTGTTGGTACACGGAGTAGGAATGTGACAGTATCACACGGACTGTCAAATGACCACCCTGTCTCTGCAACTTTTTGAGGTTGCCACCAAACCTCTAAGCACAAAATTTTCTGTGGAGCCCCTTTGTCTTCTATAGGATTTGAAACAGCCACTAAGTTCAACTGTGCACCCCACCATGCAAAATCAAGTCCATTTCTTGCAGGTGATGCTGAAGGTGGTTCCTATCTGTTGTTAAAAGGTGAGACAGAAAACACTCTTGCGTTGTTCATATCTGTGAGTCATTTCAGAGAAATCCAGTCTGTAACAATGGCAGAAAATATTTCACACACTTAGAGTCCATGCTGATGGTGCCCCAGGATTTTGTTCTGCGCTCACGTTCTTTTTAAGAACACGCCGTCTTCTTGTTTCTCCTCAAAAGGGAAATAATTTTTTTTAAGGAAAATGGTAAGAACATTGAAAATAGTAGAACATTTCATTTTGTCTTGGTCAATGCTAAACAATCTTAAGCTTTAAAACAAATTTATAGTATCTTCCAGCCACGGTGTCTGGAGATGCTAAAAGAATCTGCCAATGTCACCTGGACCCTAAGAACAAACACATTCATCTTGAAAGAAGACAGATTAAAATAAAGGGCCGAACTCTACTCCCACAGAAATTTACCCAGCAGAAACATTTCTAAGGCACCGAACAAACCCTGCAGTGGCTGAGTCCTCAAATATTCTGTATTAAGTACTGTCTCTAGAGAGGTGCTTAAAAATTCATAATACAGTGTATCTATTGATGTATTTAACGGAACTCTGGAGTAAGAAAGTAGAACTCTCCACCACTGTCAAGCTAACACTGCCAAATTTTCCTTTGGATCTGTACACCTCCAGATGAAAACCTGAGTTCCCTTGGGGCCCAGATATTATGGTTGGAGCTGACAGCTTGGATCTCTATTGTGAGAAATTATTCATGGTATTAGCAGTTCTTTCCTCTTAAGGTAAGCATGTGAAATATTACATCTTCACTCAGATTTCCTGCAATAACCTGGTACATAACTCAATATTAGGAGACGTTCATCAGCAAGAACAAACTGTAAGCGTTAGTCCAGCAGTATAATATAACAAAACTCGATACCAGGATGTAGCTGTTGAAGTGAACTTGCAAAGAATAGCAACTATATAGACATTACATCAAGTCAAAGCCTTTTAGGGAAGGCAGCTAGATACACGCACTGTGAGGCTTTCTCACTATATATCAAGTCTTTCCTCTGCATGAGAGGAGTTCAACTTTACAATAGAGCTGCGCTTTCTATTGCACTGTGAAAATATTTGCCCTTTTTTTATCTGTTGTCCTAGTATAACACTGTCAATAACCTATTTGTTGAATATTTGGGAGTAAGCTGAGTGTTGCTATTGAAGTGCTCCATCTGAAAACTCTGATATCAAACATGTGAGAAACAAGAGGGAGGATAAGACCTACTTGGGAACAGGGCAAAGCTTTCCATTGAGCATAGCTCCTTGGTTCATGGTTTTCTGCTTGTGTGACTCCCAGTTCAGAACGATACCCTTCAGGAGTAGTGAGGCATGGGGAAAGGAGATATGCAGGGGATGTGTACTACACATACCCAAACGAAAGCCAATTTAAGTCATAAAGCAGTCTCAGCTGGAATAAAGAGCAAATTAAATCAACTGGCATTATTCTCTACATTTGACCAAAACCTGACTGTGCCTAAAATGCTCTGAATACTGCATTTTTTGTCAGCTCCACGTTCTTAAATGTTAAATCCTGCTTTCCCCTGAGCAAATAGACAAGGATGCAGCTGTTGATTTGATTTCAAAACCTTTGTTTCAGGTCTCACTGTGTAATCATCCTGCAAGCTCTCTGCTCAGTCAGGCCCAAGTTATGCAGACTTTGAAATACAAAGAGCAGTAAAGACTGAGTGCAAACCCTTCTAACTTCAACATCTGAGTGACTCTGTTCTGCTTCTGAAGAGGAAATCAATGTTTAAAAGCAAATACTGTCCTGTGGTCTATTCAATTTTAAGTAATCATAGGCACAGATAATAAGCTGCTGTAAAACCCTAAGAAATAAAGCATCCTTTCCCACCCAAAGCTGAACAGTTCTACACTGCTATTTAATTTATAGTTTTCCAGATAGGCTTGAAAATGAGAGGTATAGTCCATAGCTCACATCTGCACAGAACAGCTTTATACGACATCTGCTTTTCCAGAACGCCACAAGCCTGAAGTACCAAGCAAGTCTAAGGTCTCAAGAGGTCACACATGCAAAAGAGTTTCACCTGAATTAGCCCAAGGCTTCTCAGCATCACCTCTAAAATCAAATATAGCTGGACCAAGGATGAGGGGCAGGGGTATGAGGGAGGCAGTGATGCTTTTGCATGGGAAACAACGGTAAAGAAGCAGTGGATGTACCAGGGATGGGAGGAGATCTGGGCTTGTTGATCTGCAATGGTGGAAGGAGTTGGCGCAGCTGTGCCAGTTTCTTCCTGAGCGAGATCTCCCCTTTCCCAGCAGGAAAGCTGCTCTGGCCCAAACCCCCATCCCACCATCAGCAGCAGCAGCCAGGCAAGCTCTCCAGGAGCCTGGCATAAGGAAAGTGGGCAGTGGGACCCTGGCAGTCCTTGGCAGCCCTGCTATAGGCAAATGGATGCTTTGCTGACCCCAGATGAATTCACAATACTGCTCTGAAGGGAGTAACATTTTTTCTCTCTTTTTCACAAAATTACAAATGGAAAGATTAAAGAAATTCCTTATGACTTATCTTGTGGCAAGTGGCAAGAATAAAATGTGCACTTCCTGCCTGAAAGCCATGCCTTTACCCATAAGGCCACCCTTGCGTCCCACTGACATAGCTGAAGAATTACATTGAATGAGTCACCAGTAACTATTTATATTTGAGGACTTAGAGCACATGCTGTTAACTAGAACACAAAAGTTACACTGGGCTGCTGCAACGAACAACTTGCAGATGCCCAGGGAAGGTCTCACTTGCATTTCCAATCCATCCTCCCACACTGTCTTTGTCATAGGGCAACAAGTAGCACAGTGGCATTTTTATGTGTTGTTTTTTTCCCCACGCACTCTGATTTCTGCCTCCAATTTGACCTTTTGTCTGCCACAGATGTCCATTGGAAAGCCAGCTGGGTTGCAACATCGCATCAGACCAACCCCTACCCATTTTGATGGGCAGAAGTTTAGTGGTCTCCAAGACACTTTCTACGTCCGTTCTACTACAGCTCAAAGATGCAGAGGAGGGCTGAAAGTTTTGCATGGTCCCTTGTATACAAAAAGGTCCCATGGATTCATGTAACATTACGGTCTACAAAGGATGAATCTGGCAAAATACATTTCTGTTCTTCATACAATATATAATGTAACACAATGTCACTAAGAGGTTTAAATAACAACACAAGACGCATGTACATACATACACTCACATATGTATGTATTTGCATGGACTAGACCTTTGGGTGGTGTAAGCCTGCATAATATTCTGTAATTCCCATCCACTGGCAATGCAGCCCTCTCACAGTGTGGAATTTACTATGACCTATGCATATTAGGTTAAAAAGTCCGGATTCAAATGGAAAAATAAATAATTGAGCCTTATGTTAAAAGCTATAATAAGGCTATGATCGATTATTAAGGTACATTTAATAAATGGTGATTCAGTTGTTAGAGTCCAACAGATTTCATGTAACCAGAGCTCACAAACATCTATTACATTTCCTTTTGATGTGCTTATAACCATCTATAATAATTATGTATGTAACCCACTCATAAATCCACTGACTCTGTATTAAACCTCTCTGAACCTTTCCTAAATGGAATCTTAATACAAAGAGTGAAAAAGGTACTCTGTTATGGAAATAGATTCAGAAAGCAAGAAACATTTAATATTAACAATTTCAAATGCATGTAAGAGAACTATAGTATTTTGCCAGTTGTGTGCAACCATGTGCACAAAACATATTCTAATCAAAACTGGGGAAAAAAAATCAAGAAATACATTCTGAAAACACTGAGTTGTAGAGTAGTAGATATCTAAATGCTGCCCTGTAGTATCTACCTCTCTGTATATGCCTATTAATATGTAGCTTATATTTGTTTTTTCAAAGAAACAATCTTTTCTAGAAATTTTTTTACTTCATCATCAATAATGAAAATATAAAGATAAATATAAACATAAATGTGTATTTCTAAACATAAGTCAAGAATTAGGCCAAATCTTGCTCTTCACTGCAGCCATTATCCAGAAAGTGAAATTTGAGCATTTTGTAGAAAAAGAACAGTACTATCTTGGAGAGAAGTTTACATGACAGTAGCCATACTGCTTTAATAAAATGCAAGTTTTGTCTCTCCCACATGCAAATTTGTTCCCATAGACTTCAGTGGTCAGAAGTTCTAACACAATTTGAGTATTTTAAAAAGAAATGAATAGATGGATTAATGCGAAAGCAAAGTGCGTAGACACTTTTGTATAGGTTTGCATACTGGATTGTCTGCAGAAGCATATCATAATCTTTCTTAGTCCCTGACTAAGGAAAAGAAGGAGGCATTTTCATTTTTCAGAGATGCATTTATACTGTGTAATCCTATCCAAGGATCACCTAAGCTTGATTGTTTAATCATTTCTTTAAAACAATGCAAATGGAAGGCAAAGTTATTTTCATCCACCACCACAGGCTGAAAGGCCTTGGCTGAGATTTCATACCAGACAATAGAAGAAAGACTGCAAAGAGATAACAAGGAAAACATGATTAAATCACAGAAGTGACATAAAATCAATAGAAGCAGGCAAGGATCAATAATTTTTTGCTCTGAGTAAGATTCAGTAGCGCTTGTACTCATTTTCAGATTTTTCCAAGATTATTTCCTATTTGATTTGTGTAGACAGAGACTTTCTTTACAATATTGCTCTTTTAGCATTTTTATTAAGATTATTCTTTTGTAGGTATTTATTGCCTAATCCATTAGCTACATTGGCTTCATTTGTGCTGGCTTATACAGGAACCTATGACTAATCACAAAATAGCAACGTACAGCAATTATTTAAGAAAAGTTGATGTGAATTTATAGCCATAGTAAAAAGGAATTTTCAACTTTTTGTACCTGTATAGCAGGTTTCATCTAGTTCTTCATTTAGTGTGTCAGTTCACAGTATTTGTTACTAAAAATCCAGAAGACGGTGACAGTTCATTAAATCAAGATGTTCCAAAACAGAGTAGCTGAAAGCAGAGAGATTCATTGCCATGGAGTCAGAAGGATCTGTTGCGTTTATGCTGGGGTGAAAGAGGAAGAGCACCAGACAAATTGCGTTTTGCAAATTGCCTGAGTTGTACAAACACATCACAAATAAACCTTGAAGCCTATTTCTCAAACTTTCCTAAAAATGCCTGTTACAAAGCAGCCCAAGCCCACACAATACTCCAACAGAAACAACAGTACAGATGCAGACCCATAACCCACTGATTCATCACATGGTGGATCAAGAAGAGAATATATATGGTCCTAGTCCTGGGTTAACAATTACCACAGTGCTAAACCTCAGCCTCTGAGAACTGTTCATGTAGCTGAACTTACCACTGGGTCTAAGGGTGTAGCTGCCCCATATGTTATGCCCTGCACTTTGGGGTCACTGCAAAGTCTTAAGGTGGTTGCCCGACATCCACAGACCCCAAGCTAGGGTAGCTCGCCCATTGATGTCAGTTTTCATAACTATCCTCTGTAGAGGTATTCTACTGTATCAGCAGTTACAAGTGTTTAAAAATCATCAATTAGGCTGCAGAAAACATCTCTGGCTTGCAAACTTCAGGAGGTTAAGAAAAAGTTATTTTTCTTTGCAATCTGATACTTGTAGCGGTAGGCTTCATTCGAGTTTAGTTTCCCTTTGCATCATCAAAGTTTATTTCTTCCTCATGAAGGAAGGAAAAGACGAAGATCTTCACTAGATGACTCTCATATAGCTGATATTTAAAACACCATCAGACCCTACTGCAGTTAACCTGTGTTTCAATATTTTGATCCCAATGGGGCCAGGAGGTTGTCCCAAAGACTTGGTAAAAATCATGACCTTTGGTAACATCAAGCTGCTTTATGTCCTAGGAGGACTTTAGCTCTTACATTTAAAACCTGTGAAGAGCCCTCTCAGTTCATTTTGATGTCCCTCTCCCATCACAGCAGAATAATTGAAAGGGCTTCACTCCAATTACAGAAGTACGGAGTAGGAATAACACCAAAGGCCCCCGAAAAAGGAGTGAGGAGGATAGAGATATTACCTCCAAGTATATCCTACCTGTAATCATCTACTAACTCTTGGTGTCCTTTCCCTCAGATGCTTTGATTTTAGCTACTTTCAAATATACATGATAGTTTAACAATAAACTTACTTAAATTGCAATGTATTGGACCTCTTCCCAGTCTGACCTTGATCACAGTCCCCATATGCTCTGGGTAGCTTCTGCCTAAGGAGGGTGCAGCAGCCATGGATCCTTCCTGGCTCAGTGATCATTAGAAGGGGAAAAAACAGACAAAATCATGTGAACTGTTTGATCACCAAAGTGCCCTACCAACGTGGAGAAAACAACTGGAATAAAGCTGAGGTGGTAGGACTCTCAGCTGTGTGCTAGTGTTGCCTATTTTAGGTAATAATGATGTCCCCAAGGAAATTAACATTTCTGCATGTGCAGAAGACTGTGAAAGTCCTTGAACACTCATCAGTAAATGGTCAATATCCAAGTACACACTAGTTGACCTGAGTACCTTAGGTACATGAAGTAGGTACCAGAATTATAGAAAGTAGTATTCTCAAAAAAATATGCCCATTTCAAAATATTCACCCTCAGTAGGATGTGGTTCATTGTAGACAAGTATATTATTATCAACCCAAGCTAGTGAAAAACATCTTGTTAGATCTCATAATCATCTCATGTAATTTCCTCTCAAGCCCATGGCCAGTGTTAGATATGGTCCTGAAAAAGTGAATAGGAGACACCAACAACCATCAATTTTTGTTCTTTGGAAGCCCCCCCCCAAAAAAAGAGCACAAGTTGCCAAGATACAGAGGAGTTAAGCAGATATTAACTTCATATATCCTTCCCATTCAAGCTTATTCTTCTAGAGATTAAAAAGGCCTCTGAGAATGGATAATATAAATGTACTACAGGGAAGACTTAATACAACTCCTATATTAGAGTCAGGGATGCACCTTTAAAAGCACAGTTTCTTGTCTTTCGTTTGCTTACACAGTAAGTAAAGTGGAAGAAGTATGTATGTATTTTGGGGGTGTATACAACTTCTTCTAGTGTTCTTCTGAAAACAGAAAGAGAGGAAAGAGACACAGCTCCAGCACATCCACTGTTTAGAAAGGACATCAGTATTTGGCAGGGATATATGAAATTGCACCAACCTGTGTGAAATCCCTATTGCAAGAGAAAATATAAGAGAATTGTGAGATTTAAATGGTCAACAGCTGATGGAAAACCTCAGCATCTCTGTGGCTTTTTGGTCTGTTTCCAGATCAGAAATGTCTGTATGCCCTAGGAATAGAATTTCACAAACTGCTGTAACTGCCAGGGCTAAAACTTTTGCCCTTTAAATGGCAACGCTAGAATAATGCTGGGCAAACAATATGGGACTGGATAGTGAAAGCACTCCTATCAAGACTTACAGGTATATCAGCAAAAGGTTAAGCAAAATTCAAATTCAGCTTGCCTAGTTACCCTTCTCACCTCTAGCCCTCCCCATCGGTGACGAAAGTCGTCGGTGACCCACACAGCTGGACCCATGAGACAGAAGAGAAGGAAAAGTGATGAGTAAGATGATGGGTTTCCTAAAGACTCCGAAAATTCTAAAATATTTCACTTGTGAAGTATGTAACAGACAACATACAATTATACAATGAGCTGTATAGCAGCTTCTTTACACAGACAGTGAAACAATTCTTGAACAGCACAGATTCATATACCCTCGTATAAGTCACAGTGGTATGATGATGTAACACATACCTATACCTGTACATACGTATACAAACACAAAGGTTTAAATGGCATTCCTGGGCTGTCTGCACCTGCTTGCACTGCTTACGCCTTGCAACCTCAATCCAAAATTGTTGCTATCTTGGCCAGTGTAATCACATAGCAACACACTCAGGAGCATTTTGGAGGTAATATTTTTCATGTGTAGACAGTAACATCTCAGGCTACTAACACACTGGGAAACACTACTAACTGATGGAAATGGAAATACAATATTTGAGGGAACTAGCTTGGAGAACCTCAAAATGGAAGGAGACTCTTTCATTGTGATATGAAATGAAGTTACTTTCCTCTTCATGAGGACCTACAGGATTTACGTTGCTTCTTCAGCAAGGAGCACTCAGGAGCACCCCAAGTTGTTCTGTTGGTCCACGGTTCTTCTGATAAAACATGAGAAGGAGGTTTCCTTCTCTCAGCTGAGCACATACTGGGCATATAAATAATGAAAAAAGAAATCTGTAGCTGTTCAAGAGTGGTAGGGTAGCGTATTTCTAAAATTGTCCTCCTGGAAAATCTGCAGAAAATACAGATTTCTAGAAGTTTCCTTTGCCTTGTAGTATGAAACAGGAAAAATAAAACTACCTATTTATTGATGTTTTTTAAAAAATACCACATTTTAGTCCTTTATATCTTTCTGTGATAAACAGACATTGCCTTCAAGCTGAAAGTTTTCATTTAAGTAGTTTTTAATTGCAATCAGAAGTTTATAGTTCAAGTATATATAACCCCTTAAATCATCATTAAAATGCCTCCAGTCATGAAACAATGACCAGAACAATAATCGCTGTGTGTATATCAAAAGTGAGAGATTTACACTCCAACCGAGACAATAGCACAACAAAGCAAATGTTTACAGTCTTCAAGAATATCAATGTCATTTATAAAGTTTGAGTAATAAAATCAATATTGTTGATATTAATCAGTATCTGGGTGGACCTTGTTCTTGGACTTAAGACAGGCTTTCTGATAAGATAGTTAGCTATTCGTATTCCTTTTCAGTAAATAAAAATGTATTTCCTTGAAGATATAACTTTCCAGCTATAATAATGTGCCAGTATGCTGATGATTTATAAACATATTATAAAACACCAATGCAACAGCTGTGGAAATAAAATAATCAGCCTTCCACCTCTCTGTCACATTAGGTCAAACCTCTTATTTGCCTGTAATGGCAATAAGGAATAAATAAATACCCCAGTACCTGATGAGGGGGATGAGGCTGGCTGTTCTCGAGTATGTGCTTTGCATTGCAATCAATGATGTGTACTGAGGGAGCCGAATGACACATTTAACCACTCACTATTTATAGGACATGTAGAGGATGTCTGTTCGAGAGACTCTTACCTAGGCTGAACTAGAAAGGCACTTATAAAATTGAATCTGCTGCTCAGAGCTTGGCTCTGCTGTAAATTACAATCTATAGTTCTGCCTGACTGCTGAGCCACGATGAGCTCACCGAGCTGCTTGGATCCTCTCTGAGGCCGTGGTTTCAGTTTGCATTTTATGCAACTATCCTTCTGTGTCAGACACACACAAGAAATTATAATCAGGAGGCAGAGAAACATGCTACCAGGAAGAAAATATTTTGCAAGAGCAGCTTCTAAAAGGATGTATTACTTCGTCTTTACAACACAGTCCTAGCTCGGCAGTCCTGCTGCAGTCTCGTAGTAATGTTGGCAGAATTAACCCAAACTTGTACCAGCACTACGAAGAAAAGAGAGGAACTGGTCCTTTGCAGGTCATAATCTTTCTCTCTGTTTCCCCCCTCATTTGTGCCTCTTTTATGGAGCTCCATCACACTGTGGCATTTGCAGGTCACAGTAGCATTCATTGGGTGTAACACTTATTTAAGCTTATCTGCAGAAAAGAACCTGGCAATGATCTACCTGGAGTTCTTTTACTGCTGGAGATGATCCAGGTTTTCCTTTCCTTCCTTACCCCCCCACTTCTCATCGCACGAAGTAAATACTAAACCTACCTCGCTGAGCCTGTATTTTGCAGGAAGGGGATTGAAGGTCCAAGGTCGACAGAACATAACTTCCTTCAAAGTAATGGAATTATTTGGGCTTTTACATTGCATTACAGAGAGCAGGTTTTTATCCCCCAACCAGCACTGGAAATAAATGAAAATCATTCAACTCTATGGTGAGACACACAGCACACCAGGTAATTCAGCCGGCTAACAAGCCGCAGCAAATAATACAAGTTTGCATCCAAAATTAAATTTGCATTTTTGTCTGTTAAAATCGATCAGAAGGTGGTTTATTCAATTCAGTTAAAAGTCTCACAGTAGTGCTTGCATGCTTCCTACCTTTTGATTAAAGTCGCAGAGAATTATCCCCATTGTGCAGAGACTAGCGAAGTAAAACTAAAATATTAAAAACTGTTTTGTCTTCCAAGCACAAATAAGTGTTAAGCTGGCAGAGCTTGAAGCCTGCCAGAACCTCATGATTTCAGTACTTGTGTTTGTCCAATAAAAATAATTCTGAACATTTTAGATCTCAACACAGCAACTCGCAGCATAAAAATAGAATGCTTTGGGATATCAGTTTTGCAGGCAGACATGCACTTTCACAGAAACCAGCTAGATCCAGCAGAGATGGGACTGCTCCTGCAAAAAGTTCATGCTCATCGAGTTCAGCAATCCAGAACACAGGCTGCTAAAGCAGTGATCTCAGTAACAAGATTTTTGTCTTGTCTCACCCCACTGAGATGGAAAATACTGTAGATCCGGAGAACCACTGATTTGAAGTGTGATTTGGTCTGAATGATTTAGAAAGAAATGAGACAGGTCAACAGTTTTTATTGATGTGCCCTCAGAAATATAAGTCTTGATAAAGGGCATGTGTATCTCTATATACATATGTACACACACGTGTGTAATATTTCTTACAACCCTAGAGATACCTCAGTGGTTGTGTGTCCCAAGTCTTTCCGAGACAGAAATATAGTTTTACAGCCAGGCAGATATATTGTTGTCTTTGTTGTTGTTGTTTCTCTGAAGACAAACGCGTGCTTATCTTGTACCACATTTTCCTCTGTACACAAGTCAAGTCTTATCCAGGAAAGATGATCAAAAATAGTGCTTAAAATCAAAAGGACAAGAAGTTATAATCCAGCTGAAAAATTAGGTATGACAAATCCAGCACTATGTCCTTGAGCTTGGCGGGGAAGAGACCTCGGAGGACTCTCCACCACAATTACCTTTTCTTAAATAATTCTACAGCAGGAACTCTATTATCTCAGTGAGACTAACAGGTTTCTTCCTAGCTCCCCCTAGTGAATCCAGTGACTGGCTCCTGCTTCATCCCACTGAGATACCCTCAGCCTAGGCCAGGAGTTACAGCAAATTGAGATTTTCCTTTAGTGTAGACACTCTTTGCGTGTAGACACTCTTTGAATGTATACATGGATATTAATTTTTTCCGAGTCCCTGATGGAAGAAGATGAGACCTTTGGAAATTAAGGGTGGGATCCGCTTCTCATCTCTAACTATAGCCCAAGAGAACTTAGACATTTACTCTAAACCAGTTGTCTGGGCTCTACCTATAGTCAGCGTAGAGAGACATAAATACTTCCAGAAAGCCATTCATTGCACTCTATCTCTTTTCATTGACAATAGGCGCACCCCGGACAGCCCATTTAGATTAGATAACTAGGTGTCAAGGGGATAAATTTAGATGAGATGAATCCCTCGTGATCTGACTTCTCAGTCTTGACAGTATCTTCAAGACCTCACCATACCTGTCCCTTTGAAAATTTACATATTTGATTTGGCATGTCAAAACTTGGCCCTTCTGTTACTCTTCTTGTTAAAGCATGTTCTTTACAAACAGAGTTTGCTCCTAGCCTCAGTCCAGAATCGTGAATGATTTGATTGAACAAAGGAGAAGCAAAGAAACCTTCTGAGAATTATGAAACCAGCACCATTACAAAGCAGGCAGTAGGATATCCACATCTCTTTCTGACTGAAAATAACCCTTGGATGAAAATACAGAACATTTGAGTCCACTGCAAGTTCAGACAATCTTTGAACCATTGACAGAAGCACAACTCTCCAAGAACTAAGCAAATAGTTGCTGGGATGAGTTCATCCTTTCTTCTTCTGTGAAGCACCTGTAGGAAAACATTTTCTTGCATATCTTCTCACTTTCACAGTTTGGGTTCCGACATGTACCTAATAGGCTATTCATAAAAATTTCACTCTGAGAATTGAAACAAACTGATTATTAAAGGTTGCAATGCAGGAGCACCCAAAGGCACTGACCGAAACTGAGGTGCCATTGAGAGAGGGGGTGTGTAAGTACCTTGGGGCCAGACTCATGTACTTTTGCTCCCATTGGATAGTCCCAAATAGTCTCACAGAAGCCAATGGGATTGCTTAAGGAGTGTGTTACTCAATGGGAATAGATGCACCAAGATTTGGTTTACCCTGAGGATCTTGCAAGACTAAAGAATACGGGTGAAATATTTGGTCCCATTAAAGGCAACGGCAAAGAAAACAAAACAAAACAATTAATTTCAAAGAGCACTATTTCACCCAAAGAATAGGCAAAGAAGGAGGACACATCATCTACATGATGCAGTCAGAATGGCAGCAAGCACTGCTTGACTACTTGTTTTTCATTCCCAAGGAAAAAAACATAGAAACATACAAAATTTGTGGAGAAACAAGCAATTAAAAAGTCTACAAATATGCTTATTAATATACCATATATATGCACACTTATATTTCCATTGTACACTTCTCCTTTAGTTTGGTTTCTAATTTGAAAATGTGAATTATACTGGTTGGTTAGATCACACAACATGGCCTTATTCTTCTTTCCTAATGGCATAAATCTACCCATAGTCAGAAACCATTTTGATCAATATATTTTTCCACTGGAAATCTCCAGTTACATGAAAATAATGCTTGTAACAAAAATCATACTCATTTAGTGACGACAGAACCCCAGAGAGTCTGATCAAAATAAAAAGTGTGTGTGTGTGTGTATGAGAAAGAGAGAGTAAAAGTCTTAATAACTTAATGGCTTGGACATAATGAGGGATTATTACCAAAAAAAAGTGGGATACTGTCCTTATGGTGGTGAATTATTTCTACAAATGGTCAAGTTCTCACAAGAAAGACTGAGAAAATTCACTTCCCAAACAGCTCAGTGGTTAGGACATACACTGGAAATATGGGAAACCCAATCCATCTCTGCTCTCCATCAGGCAAAGCAAGGCCTTCCTGCCATCTTCTGCATCCCAGGTGCAAACGGAGACTGCTATCAAGTATGGTTTTCTGTCCTTTTTTTGGTGAAAAGTCTGCTGGCTCTTGCTTTCATCTTGATGTGGAAAGGGGCTGAAGTTCTCATTATGCTTTATGGTGGGAAAAATTCAGGCCGAGTTCTGCCACTGAGGACTCACATCATTCAGACATTGGGCTGACATCTGTTAAGGGAGCCAGGAGAAAAGCAGAGTTACTGAATTTTGGGAGGAAATTATGCCACTTTTAGTATCATTCCCTTTAGACAAAACAGGTCTAAACTCAACTACGTAATGGCATTTCCTCATTTAAACCTTCAGCAGGGCAGGTAGGAGCAGGGCCCAGGAGTGAGCAATATCCACTCTGGGTCATGGGGTGGGGAAAGGACAGAAGTGCACTACTCCAGGAAATACCTGGAAATGCTGGGACTCCTTTGAATATGAGCCCTGTCTGACTGCACCATCGCACCTGCCAAAAACCACCCTGACTCTCAAACAGAATGATGCAAGTTTCTGTGTGAGGGCTACAAAGGTACCCTCTAAGCCTTGCATGGGTTAAGTGCCTTCATATCAGGATTCTGAAAAGAAATTTGCTGAATATTACCATTCTAACAGCCTTGTGTCCCATATGAAATATACCACTCACAGTGGAAGTAGCCAGGTGTGAGGAAAACACAGCTTTCCACAAAGATTTCTATATGAAATCCCCTCCACGGAAAATCAACCAAATATTTGTGAGTAAACATAAAGGGGAGACACAGCATATGGTATACATAGCTGTGTTCTGTTTTTAATCTTCCTGGGTTTTGCAGCATTCACCCAATGTTCTGCAGGTCACTAAGAAGATAAAGGTACATGATCTCTGTTTGCCAAGCAGCTGGGGACATGTTGGGAGTGAGTTACAGATTTTAACTCCGTGTGTGTCTGTGTGTGCACATACACACACGTTACATAGCAAAACCTTCTAGAGTGCAAAATTCAGCTTTATTACAGAAGAAGAATTTCAGTCAATGGTAGTATTAAAATTGTAACAGATTGCAGATTTTGATTCATAAACTGGGAAGTTACTGGAAACATTAATCAGAAACACAGCAGGGGAACACCTAGAAAGCTATTGTTTAATTAAAGATAGTTGACATAACTACAGAGAAAACATGTGTAAGCAAACCATGATTCTTGACTTTTGGCTATAGCACCGTGCAAAAGCCTAACATCATGTGTAAGTATTGGTTGAAGAGCAAGCCACTCTGTTGATAAAGAACTGGCCTATAGATTAAGTCCATGTGAAATCAGGTCAGGATAGGAGGGCAAAACTCAAAAGGATTAGTATGTGAATGAGAGTTGCTCATATAGGTATGCCAGTGACCTTAAAGAATCAATGAACCAGGTGATTAAATTAGCCAGACTGTACCTGCTTGGAAAGATGGTCATTAAAAAGTGCTCCTAACCTGGGATTAACTTCTTGAATTAGGAACATGAGGTGAACAAGACTGGATGCTGTAGAGGATATAATGCTATATAATAGAAACTGATAGCAAGGGCAAGAAAGAAGTATTAAATAGAAGAAGTGGAAATTTTTTTTGTGTTGATCTAATTCTTCCTTTTCGATCCAGGTGAATTTTAGCACTGCCCTCAGCGGCAGCAGCTGTTGGTGCAATGCCGCATTAGACAAACAAGGACCAGGTTGCTGTAGTGGTTGGTGGCTCCAGAGTGAGGTTTAGAGAATTTTGCGGGAAAATGGGCAATACTAAAATGAAAAATAAGAAAAAAAAAAAAAAAATCCACATAGCTCCAAGGCTGCAAATCAAAGAAGAAAGGTTTCAGACAGAACAAATGATCTACAGTAGAGGTTGTAGAGATAGAGAGATGTATACAGGCCATAGAGCTCCGCCAACCTGAGGCACAGACACAGTAGTGACCACTAACATGGATGGTAAAGTCCCACATCAAAGGGAATATTGTCATCTCTACCAGGGTGAAAATCACTTCTGCACTTGAGTTACAGTAACACCCTTTCCCTGTTGTATTTGTTTAAATAACACTGTAGAGAATTGTTTGTGATTTCACATTTAAACATAGCTAAAAAAAATGGACCATGATTTCATTGATGGTTTGTGGTTGTCAATATAGTAGAATAATAATAATAAACGTTCATTTAGTTTTAAAAGGATGCAACAGAAAGAGAAGCAATCAAGGGCACTCAGAGCAATACTTAGGTTCCTGAAGTTCATCTGCATCAACATGTTCAGAGAGGATTGTTCACATTCATTGTAAAGAAAAATACACATATGGCACATGAGGGGCCTGACTCTGTGTCTTTTAAACTGGTAAAGTTCTTCTGATGTACTTATGATAAGGTTTCAGTGATGAGAGAGAGTGTTAAAAAGGTCTAAGCATACTAGGGATGACAGATGCCAAGAGATTGCTCCGTTATTGATAGACCTTCCCTGAAGACAAAAAGCTTGAGAAGACAAGGCTGAAGATGACTACTGAAAGCATCCTCACCTAGACTTCTTTTTGCAGAGCAGTTGTAAACAGAAGCTATAACTCACAACTCAGATAGGATGGATCCAGATGGGCCCTTTGGCTTCCTTCCATAATAAAATCTTTAATTTTCCTGAAGAAAATAGGAACTTCATGCACATGCTGCTTACTTCAGAGCAAAACTTGGTTTACAAACTCAAGTAGTTTAAGCATTAAAAAGTTTAGTCTATCTCTGCAAATGAACTTTATCAAAGTGCAGGTAAAATCGAGCCTTCAGGTAAACAGGAGCATTTGCCAAGTGGAAATCCCAGCTCTTTGTATATTTAGTAATGAGTGAAGATAAGATTTCTTTTTCTGACAGCATGATGGATACAATCATAAAAGGAATCACGCTGCTGTAACAGAGTATACTTGAAGAGTGAATTTGATGGCTACAGCTTTATTCCCAAACATGTCTTACCTTTCTTTTATTTAAAGTACATGAAAGCTAGTTTTTCTGGCATGTGAAAATGTTGAAGTTTTGTTGAGGTTTTTTTCTTTACTTCCCCCGCCCTAATATGGATGTGTTAGGTTTAATTTTCAAACTCAAATCTGCTTCCCAGTTCAATAATCACTGACTCATTTAAGCATATTTATTTACTTTTTTATAGATAGAAAGGTACAGTAAGCAAAGAAACACAAGCTCTTGGGCGAACACGAGCTCGTAACTTGTTACATGTGATTCTGCTACTGTGGGTTAAAGGAGGGGGCAGCACCAAGAATGTGGTGAAACCAGCTGGTTTGAGCCCTGGTATTTCAGTATAAAAGCCACGTTCAAACTTGCCATAGATTAAAAATGAAATGAGTTTATCAGTCTCAGCCTTTTATTTTTTGGATGCTTATCCGCGTCACAAAACCAGTAAAATCTGACGTGACTGACAGTCTCTGCTCAGAGAAAAACCTTGTAGCTGCTGGCCACTCGTGACTGAAATCCAACGACCCAGCTCTACTGCAAAGCTCATGCAAAGATAAATTCTACTCTACCTCGCTCAAGAGTTATAGCACCAAGATAACTATCTTTAATTAGTCTTAGAATTCACCTGAAACTTGAAGGTACTTGAAGCACTCGCACAGAGGACATATCTAAGCATAGGTTCCAGAAGTGTTGTGGTCATTCATCACAAGGGATGCTTTAGTAATTTGTGTGAGATTCCCTTTTCCCTTCAAAATCTGCTGAAGAAAGCCCAGGGCACAATACTTCATAACATTAAGCTTACAAATTGCACAACTAACAGAGGCATCTTCCAGCACACCTCCTTGGATCCTGGATACATCAAGAGATCCCAGCAGAAAGGAGATAAAAGCATGAAAACAGATTACCTCACAACACATTCTGAGTGATAGTCTCCTGTTTCATGATTGGCTTCAAAATGAGGTTGTGAAGGTAAAACTAAAATTTTAGCTGATGTCACCAGGCCAAGAGAGTCCAACTTACCTACTTGGGAAAAGATCTCACAGGTCACTGCCACGTCTGCCTTGTTCTCTGTCCATGGAAGGAAGGGGGCCTCATCTGAGCCAAGACACATTCTTCCACAGAACTTAGATCATGCAAGAGACATCTGCAAGGTGGAATTTCTCTGCGTTTAATCTCAGATTAAAAGTAGATACAGGACTCCAGTTCAAAATAAGATCTACATCTTCATACCAAATGTAGTCCCAGCTGAGGTGCTTCGCAGTTTGGTAGTTGATAGTTTATGAAGAATGGAGAAAAAATAAGAAAATGTTCTTATATAATAGGGGAAAATGTTCCTTCTCACTCTTCAACTGAGAGAGAGTAAGTAAAATTTACCTTTCCTAAAGGAAAAACCAGACATGCTATTTTATATTACTTTTTTAGAAGTCTTGAAGATGAAATCTTCTGCATTTGTCAGCGAGGAACAATGTAACAGAGTTCTCAGAAAAAAATAAGTTGAAAACATCAATTTCCATTCATGAATACATGACAAATCATCCACAAAGTTGCAAAGGTTGTTACCTGCAGACCTCTGTTGCTCCAGGAACAATGGTGAAGGAAGGCAACCCAGTGATGATCACAGCTGGGAGCACTGGTAGCATCACCCCAAACACCGGCAAGAAGTTGGCCTTTAGTTGGCACCTAATAGGTGCAGATTGTCTTGTCTAAAATGCAATGGATTGGGACATTTCAGTCATTCCAATAACAAATTGAGAGGGGAAAGACTGGAGATAAACTTTTTCATTTAATTTATAAAAACATTTTACCCTCATAATCATTTTAAACATTTCTTTTTAAAAAATGATCAGAGAAAAACTGTTGGGTTTCTATGTCAAGAAAAAAAATTGTAGATTTTGATCAAAATTGTCTATGGCTTTGCTGCTTAGAAACAGGTCTTTTGCATAGAAGTCTGCATTTTAGAAAAATTATATACTTGTTCTGGGAGCTCTTTATCAAATGCAAAAATGAATTAGGTTCATTGGAGAGGAAATATTTACGACCTCTCATAAACTCTATTAGTCTCCAATAACTCTCATGGGGGCATTCTGTGGGCTGTGCACATACGGAAAATCTAGTTTAACAGAGTCCTAATCAAACAGGTTTGTAGAGACAGGTGTCCATAAGTTCAGTAGATATCCTTCCCACAAAGTGCTCTTCTCATAACGCGGTGAGCGGAGTGAAGAAAACATTGGCTTTTCTTTCCCGTCTGGAGAGAAAGAGATTCCCTGGTAGTTTTACTTTCATCTCGCTTGATCTCATTCTCTAACAATTTTTTGTTTTGTAGGTATTCTATAGAAAATCAAGAGTAGGAATAACAACATATCTTAAATATAGTAGCATAGATCTTGGAAGTTATGCATTGTTTCAAGAGGGCCTCTCCAAAGTCATTGTGATATTTTATGGAAATATATGGTACAGATGCTTTATCAAGAAGAGCTGTGCTTCCCTAGAGCCTGTCAATGCATTGCACTAACATTATTAGAGGTAAATCTGAAATGATATAGTATGTGAATATGCCAGGTTAAGATATTACTCTTATAATTATTGACAGTATATGAACTAAACATGACTTCTATGGAGTCATTCCAGTGAATTCTGCCAGATTAGGAATAGTGTTCACAATACTTTCTTTTGAAAAATACAAGTATATAGTCATCGACAGGAAGTTACATATTTTCCTTAGGGGAAAAAAAGATTGCATAAAAGGTCAAAGAGTTTGAGGAGGATATAGAAGAACACTTCAGCTCTCCTCTAAGAAGAGTGCATGGTCAGCAGTTACCTATGAAGTACCTGCTGCTGGGGAATCTGCAAAAGGGCTGAAGGAGGATGTTGCAGCTCTCTCTAAATGAAGTACAACAGAGGATGCACAATGTTGTAACCAGTGCCTCTAACATGCACTTGTTCCAAAATCTGCACGTTTAGTAGTGAAGCTGTCTATATTTGTAAATAGATGATCCTGATCTGGCACATGAAACAAAGGTAGGTAAACTTCTCGGGATCATTTCTGATTCTATCCTGTAATTGTGCTAAGCAGAATCTAGGGTTTTTTTAAATAGCAAATTTGAGGGTTCTAATATTTTTAACTTTAGGGAAAAAAAAAAAAAAATCTGTCTTCAAATTCAGGGTGTGAGAGTCATTTAACATATTAAAAGGACTCAGGTTAGAACTAGCAACACTGAGCTTCCCAGCATCCCAGCCAGCTGGACATGGCTTTGCAGGTCTCAGATTGCATGGATCCCAACAGAAGTACGTAGGTATAAACAAAGGCAGAATTTAATTACAAGTGCACATTTTATTGCACAATATTCTTTCAAAAATGCCTACATGAAGTAGAAACTTGATGCTTAGTTTGATCATTTGTTCAAGGCTCTGTTAAACAGAATGAGTGCAGTGTAATACACTGACATCTTCTTATGGGTCTGACATTTACTAAGGTAATAAAGTAATTATGTTAATGTATAATAAATGTATTCCACAGGAAATAAAATTGTAGAGTGCAAGAACAAAAAAAACCCCTGTTTTTCTAAAGGGCTGTTGTGCAGAAGACTAAGATCTTAGAGATTTTTTTGGAGACTGATAATATCTTATAATCACAGCTTGAAATAATCCTTATTTCTAGTGAAAATATAATGTAACATAATGAACTTCAAGACATCAGGCTAGAAAATGGCAATACAAATTAAAAATACTCATTCCCCCTGTGGTGTTTGTGACTTGAAGAAAGAAAGGTGTGGGGTTCTTCTGCTTTTTTCCTCTGTAGAAGTCTTGCCATCCACAGTTCGATTCCTGGTTCACTGAACAGCTCGGACAACATTTTCATATCTAAGTGACATTTTCAAAAGCCACTTACGGATCTGTAGGGTTCAAAGAAGTACTGCAGTGACAAGGCTGAATTAGTTACCATGCTACAGCTCACCTACCATAACTAGCCACCCATGCTCTCCTAGCTTACTTCCCCTACCAAGCAACATGAGCTTGCCTAGACTGTCCCAAAAACCTCTTCTTGTACCTTTGCCACGAGTGAGGATGCCCTCTCAGATGGTCACCATGAAGCGACTTGTGAAGTTGTTGCCATTCAACCTTGTGCCAGAGCTTGCAGACGCACAAGTCACTCTGTAAGAACTGCCTTTGTGCTACCAAATCACCAGGGGTCTTTAAAAACTTTCCCCTCTTGGTTCCAGCCAGGTCCAGTGACTACTGTTGTCTGATCGTCAAGACGGGTATTTACACGACAAGGTGTTTAAAGGGAGAGTTTCCTCCTGGCTCCAGATAATTAATGGAACTTTCTGAAAAAAATTACTAAAGCTCACACATCATTTAAAACTGTCTACTCAGCATAGATACTCCAATTATGTAAGTATCCAGTCCTTTTTTAAACACTCTGAATATAATTGCCTCAGCAATATCTAGAGATGAGGTTGGCCAGAAAGCTTTAAAATGTAAGGATGAGACTTTCAGCCAAGGTAAGTGAGGTATTTCTCACGCTACATCCTATTAACAGCAGCTGAGGACTTTTATGAAGTTTCATTTTGCTACGTCAGATTGGAAATCTTAGTATGCCTCGTTCTGTAAATTGTTCCACTTACTTCAATGGGTCTTCATGCAGATACGGTGAAGTACAAGCAGTACAAATAAAAGAGTAGGTTCTCTGAAGATGAGATGTTCTAGGCTTTGTTTGGGTAAAGCCTGGTAAAATGGTGCTTGATTCTCTCTTGGTTTCTAAGCTTTGACACCATAAACATAAATGAATAAAAATAGCAATAAAAGCTGCACTAATGTCTGCAGTCAGCTTGACTTGCCCTGGGATTCAACTGGATACTAATAGCAAAAAGATACTGATTGAGGCTGAGCAATTTTTCCCCAAATTGAATTCATTTTAACAGCACAGAGGAAGGAGAAATATTATCCTGCTCTTCGCTCAGCATATTTAGATATAATGACATAATATGAACGCATTCCAAAAATTGCCTGTCTTCAGGTAGTGCATTTTGGATGATTTCAAAATTCCCTTAGGTTATATCAGCGAAACATTTTCCCCTGCCTCAAAAATCACTCAGCTCTCAGTGCCCAATTGTCTGTGTCACTTACCTTGTTTACATGGTGGGTTATTTTCTAGTCTATGGTCTGTGCCTTATTTTGTCAGGCTGCCCTTATGCTACTTTGTGACTATTTTGATTTTCAAGCCTCCATGCATAAATCATGATTTATTTTGCTTTCCGAAAGGAAGGCTGAGTGAAGTAATAGAGTGTGGGGTTTTTGGTTTGTTTTTTATTATGAATATTTCAAGAGTGTGTTTTTTCTTATGAAGAAAACTCTGCACTTCCAGCAAATTTCATTTTTTCTTCTGTATAGAAAAATATACACAGAGAAGAGCTGAAATAAAAAGAAAACCAGTATCTTTTGTTCGAACCTTAAGAGATGCTAAGTTCTCATAACTCCAGCACTGGAGTGAGAGCTACATCATACTCCTCAAAAGCAGCTTTCTTTGATCACTAACATTATTTTACATATAGCTGCGTACACTGTGCATTACAGTATTGTCAATGCATTGTTACTCCAAGCCCAGAGAGAAGCCATCTGCAGAAAACATGGTTATGTGACTAAAATAAGCATCAACATCAACACTGTCCGATTTTGAGCATTAAAGTAGTGAGGCATATTACTCTTCAAAACTTACTTAGCTGTTTTTACGAGAGCGAGAGCCAAAAGATGAGGGCATAATTGAACTATTGCCCAAAGGCAATTACTGATTGAAATTGATTAATTCTACAAACAAATTTGACCAATAGATTAGTTGTCACGTTATGGTAGATTTGGGCAATACTGTCGCAGTTATGAAGGAGACATAACCATCTAGCATGAATAGTTAATACAGTTTGTTACCCTGTAGAGTTGCTTGTTGAGTTACCCAAAGAAATCTCACCAGGGAACTGAGCAGGGCATGCTACTTTGATGCTATAAAACCATTGTGTTCCCTCTCTGCTTTTATGTATGAATCTGAGGAATTGTTAACATCACCAAGAGCAGTTTGCTTTGAGCAACACAAATGTAACCGACTTAACATCAAAGTGATGCAAAATCCACTGAAAACAACAGAAAGACTCTCGCTGAATCCAGAGGACTTTGAATCAAGGCCTATCAGGGTCAAGTCTGCTGTCCTAATGGGTTTTCTAAGGGGATCCTGTGGGAAATTGGAAAAAGGATTCCAGTTTCTTGAATCCAGGGGTTACTGAGGCTTCAAGCTACTGCTTTTGCAAAATCATTGGTTCAGCTTCAGCTTCTTTCCTCTTCCAGCCCATGACACAACGGCACAGGAGCTCCGAGCTTCATGGTGGCACAAAGGACCCTTTGCACCCAAGAACTCTCCCTCCCTCTGCCCCCCCAGGAAAGATGCTCCAGAAAGCCATTTGAGGTAAAAAGGAATGATGCTGCTACTGCATGCCCAGAAGGAAGCTTCAATACAGAGTTCCTTATGTCGTCACCTGTCAGAGGATGGTGGGATTTAGATGCAACTCTTTCTGCAGTTATCCAGTCCTTCCATGCTCAGAAATTAAGGTGCTGAATTGGGCATTTCGTTACATTATGTCTGAAACCAATCTGGAAACCAAAGATGATGTAGAGTGTGGCAGCCTGCTCCTAGTTCTGGCTTCACACTGATTTCACAACTGTTATCAGTGACTTAGTTTGTATGGGTTTCTACAGAAAATTCAAGGCTTTGGTTTTGGCATAGAAAGCCCCACGTGGCTTGAGATGAGTGACTAGAAGATTCCCTGAACTGTCACACACTCCAGTTGCAGATGTGACCAATGAAAGATGTCCTTCTGAGGTTTGTGATGTTAATATGAGTAACATCATTAGTTGACTGTGCAGAGGACTGAGCCCTTCTCCGTTCATGAAGATGTATTAGCTGATGGAGCATCCCACACCCAATTTCCTGAGCTCTCATATCTCCGTCTTCACTTGGAAAAGAGGGGGTTTTGTTAAGTTTTCAGGAACATTTCAGAGCCCTTTTTTCCGCTATCAAGGTGTTTTAGAGGGAAAGGACATAAATGAACAACGTGATAGATACGGGGAGCTCTTATTTTGGTTGAGCAACAGATGAGGCATATGGGTAATTTATTGCACTATAATTGTGTTATGTGATATCGATGCTGCAGTATTAATGACTGCAAAGTGCCCAGATGGATTCAGATGGCCATTTACTGTCATTATTACAAATCTAAATAAATAAATAAGAGCAATTGAATTGATGTATCTAAGAAGTGTTTCAAAGTCACCCGGTGACATATATGTAGGTGCTTGTGAACAGAGAGCGACTCAAACAGTATCAGGGACATTTTTTATTGGTGTCAGAAAGAAATAGAACAATTAGGTCATTTTCAGTCATATACAATATATTAGGAACTGTTTTAACAAGCACATTGCTAAACTGACTGGCATGAACAAAGCATTTTAAAAAACTGGGGTGTAAATATGCCAGGAAAAAAGAAAGAAAACATGTAAACTATGCTCAAAAATAGTCTGCAAATGTAAGGAAACAAGAAAAACTAAGACAATCATGCACATACCTCTCCTGCTACCATGGCCCAGTGAATACAGTGGTTACCATGGCTGGATCTGGCTATGAGGTGGACTTCAGAGGGCAAGCTTTGTTTCTGATCTCTGCCCAAACAGAGAGCCTTGATCCAGTCTGTTGGTTTGTGTACTTTGGGCAAGCCAACCTCACACTGCAAGAGCCAGCAAGTTAAGTTTGAATTTATCTCATGCCTTCAGGTTTCTCTTAGCATCCCCTGTCTGGCTGTCATATCATACAGACCGGGAGATGTATTATCACTCGATATTCAAAAATATGACTCTGCACTTTTTTCTCTAAAATGCAAGAACAGTGCAAGTCAGACAGCTGGCATTACTTGCATTTCACAATGCTATTTATGTATTTGCCTTTTTTTCTTTTTTTTTTTTTTTTTTTCTGAACAGAAAACAGTGCCTTAAAATGCGGGTCTTGCTAAAAGGTATTTCTTCTGTTAACCATTTGTGGAGAGTATTCATATATATTTCAAACATAGGCTCTTTTTTTATGTTAACCTTAAACACTTTTATTAGCTTCAATAATCATTGGTACTGAAAGCAATGAGAGCAGGTCTGTTGAAATAAATAGCTTCTTCATACTCAGAAGTACATTTGAGAATAGGTGGGACCCCAAGACAACCAAGTAAGAACCTGCTAGTATTGATCTGCATGAGAAAAAAAATCTGGTTTAGCTCTTCATACACCCACAACCTCTGATGATCATTGACTCAGTTGCCTAGATAAATTCCTTAGATAAACAACCATAACCCAAATTAACATACTAATCATTAATAATCCAGTTAACAATTTTTATAACAGCAACAACAAGAAAAAGATATGATTCTTTTTGAAGGTTTATTCTTAGTAATGTTTATGTGATGCAAACATTGGATCTAAGTCACCTGCCAACGATCAGGAAAGCAAGTCAACATTACAACCAGGACTAAACGTTGGATATTCTCGTACTCACGGCTGGTGCTTAAGCAGTTACATTTCAATATCTCTAAATTTTACAGGTCATCAGAAACTTAAGAAATACGTGCCATGGTTACTTCTCACCTCCATGCACTTGGATAAGCTCACGCATACATCACATTTAAATGTACAGAGGGACAAGAAAATAACTTTCAAGTACTTGGTTAAGAACTATCTGCTATAAAAAAAAAATAAAATAAAGCTCCAAAATTTGCCCATTTGGTATGTTGCTGCTTTTTTATAAACTTCACACCCACTTGCAAACTTCCACTCCTGGGGAGTGCAGAATGCTGTGCAAGCTCTGTGGAAGATGTTCGGAGGTTAATCCCAACATCCAGCTCCCCTAGCGGCTGCTTCCCTCCCACCTTCCCTGCCTGGAGAGAAACACCTCGGTTGGGATTTTCCCTGCTCATGACCAGAAGGAAGTGCCTGAAAAGGGATGCAGGTCACAATCCAGGAAGGAAAAAAAAAATAAATAAATTAAAAAAATTATAGTCATTCCTACCCGGGGCTTTTGGCATGGGAAAATGTTGGGTTATTCAAGGAGAAGCAAAAAGACCTGAAAGAGAAATCCCAGAGTTTCTTTATAAATCTATAACCAGATGCTATATATTGCCCTGCTGAGGATATAAGGAAACCTGTGGGAAACTCTGCTTTAATGTTTGGGTTAACAGTGAATATACACACAAAACGTAGATAACAATGTCTTATGAATCATGCTGCCTACAGTAATTTTTACGCATATGATAGAAGGCTCTCTTGACCATATTCAAACCAATGATTAGCATTAATCTACAAGCAGATGGGTTTGAAAACTGCAAAATCAATGCATGTAAACACAGTTATTCTGGAAAGCAAACCTTTTCTGTATCTCCATATGCACAGAATATTTTTCTCCTGTAGCAGAAATGCTTATAGACTACTGCCAGACTAGGGGCATATCGAAGCAGGTACCAGGCTACAGCTGTATAACTCCCTGAATTTTGCTGTCGAATCAAAATGGGTGGAAAACTATGAGTTTAATTTTTCTTGTTGGTGCCAGGGTTTTGGGCTTTTTGGAAGGAAATTCCAAGGAATAAGACTTGTTCTGTTTGTCACTGTAACGATATAGTTGCCAACTAGCCAGTAATTCTGAACCGAAATTTCTAAATTGATTTTTAAAACAGATATTGCAATACCACCAGGATAGGCAATGAGGGATGTGCAACGATTCCTTTAAACAAAATAGTTTAACATCATCATGAAGGAGGGTGGGGTATATGAAAGAAACAAAGCTTCAGATGAAAAGTCTGCCTGACTCTCCTTCCATTCATGCCAGTTTACTCTAGCATAACCTCTGTTTTCACTGAAGTTATTCCTGATTTACTTCTCTGTCAATGATCCCTTTGGTCCCAAATTTCTTGTGCAAAGAGGCTACGAGAATGAAGCTTTAACACTCTAAAAATAGGTCATTTATTAAAAAATCATATATTCAGCGTGAGCACAAATGGTGGCTACTAAGGGAGATAAGTAACTAAGACCCAGTTAAAAGCACAACAAATATTTGCCTCTCCAATTTTCTGAGGGAAGCATCCTGTATTTTGGGATTCATCAGCCAAAATATATCAGAACAAGAGAACTCACAGAGCTTAAAATGGCCAACGAGCAACCTCGCTTGTGCAGTCTGAACCCTTCCCTGGCTGTATGCGGAGCAAACAGCCAGAAGTAAGTCCAGATTTAAAAAAAAAAAAAAAAAGAAGAAGATAATTAGTAACTGAGATTCTCAAATAGTTTGGCCTGGGCCCGGGTGCACCCACTGCTGCCCCTCCTCAGCCCAGGCACCGTGGGGATGGCCCAGGCCAGCATAGCCCCACAGCCCCATGCATGGCCCCACAGGGTCGGGGAAGCCTTGAAGCTGCTACGGGGTTTGGCAAAGCAGCTCGAAGAGCCCACAGATCAGCGAGGAAAGCTGGGCCATGGGGCTGTGATGGGTGCTTGCACAAGAGCAAGAGAAATAGGACTCTGTGGGGTCAGTGGTAGATGCTCCCAGGGCTGCGGTGCTTACTGCACTCAGGAGGACCAGGGGTCCAGATGACCCAAGGGGGCCCCCACCGCCCCACCAGGGCTTTGAGGCCTGACAGCTCCAAGAGGGATCTGGCTGTGTGGGTGGTGTGGTGGAGTATGTGAGTCAATGGCCTTCCCGGGTACCCTCACCCTGGGCAGCCCTGAAGGGACCTTGGGGGTCGCTCCCCGTGGGGGCCAGCAGTGGCTTTGGTTTGTGCTGGCATGGGCAGAGGGGTGCAGAGCATCTCACACCCCCTTCCTCTGCCAGAAGACTGGGATGGCCCCAGCCTCCCTCCCTAGGAAGCAAAAGTGAGGCCTGCAGGTTTGGGGGACAACAGGACGCAACACTGATTTTTATAAGCCACGACCGAAGGATTAATCCCTCTAAAGAGGCATCAGTGCCCAACCGGTGGCTGTTGTTGTTGCTTGGTTTGGTGGTTTTGCTGTTATTGTTAAAAATGCGAATGTGGGCAGGGACAGTTGTGGGTCAGGCACTGATGCTCCCTCCAGCAGCA
>NW_009615069.1:66228-66455 GCF_000690535.1 Cariama cristata
GTGCGCGGCCGGCGGAGCCAGGGACAGGACACTCCTCGGAGGGAAACCTGCTCCGGTGCCCTCACCCGTTGGTGGGAGTCTGCGGGGGGGCTGGGGGGTTATTCTTCCCCAGAAGCTATGGCATTTAGAGAAAAATAAAATAAAAAAATCAAAGCTTAACGTGGGTAGGAGAAGCAGGCGCATCCCGGAGGCCCGGGGAGCGGCGGAGCGGGCAGGCGGGAGCGGCG
>NW_009615070.1:0-212 GCF_000690535.1 Cariama cristata
CCCGGGGGGGGACGGGAGGGTCTTTGTCACCCGGCTGGTTGTCCCCGGGGAGGGGGGGTGTCCCTAATGGTGGCCCTGTCAGTGGCCCCAAAGGGGTGTCCCTGCTGCTGGGGTGTCCCCACTGCCACCGTGTCCCCAAAGGGGTGTCCCCACTGCCACCCCTGTGTCACGTCCCCAGAGGCCTTAACTCACCACCCACCTTCCCATGTGTC
>NW_009615070.1:616-840 GCF_000690535.1 Cariama cristata
CCACTGCCCCTCCTGTCTCACCTCCCCAAAGGGGTGTCCCCACTGCCACCCCTGTGTCACGTCCCCAGAGGCCTTCACTCACCACCCACCTTCCCATGTGTCCCCAAACCGCGTCCCCAAAGTCATGTCCCCATTACCGGTGTCCCCAAAACCAGCGACCCACGGGGACGCACTCACTGCCAGCCCTGCCCGGGGTCCCCACAGCCACCAAACACCCCCCCCCC
>NW_009615071.1:0-236 GCF_000690535.1 Cariama cristata
TCTTGATGCCCCTGTCCCTGTGCCCTGCCTCAGGGCCTGCTGTGGGCTCAGCTGGATGCCCTAAATGCCTGGGCAGAGGTGGGCATGGGACGGGGGTGCTGGCAGGGCCCCTTCACTGCTGTCTCCTTCTCTCTCCAGATCTGGCCACCAGTGCAAATCGCAAACTTCTACTTCGTGCCCCTGAAGCACAGGTAGTAACGCGGCTGTGGCCCTGGCTCCCCAGCCCCTGGAGGCTG
>NW_009615071.1:620-2069 GCF_000690535.1 Cariama cristata
GCCCCTTGACGTGCTTCTCTGTCCCTGCTCACTCCTCTCCCCGGCCCTGGCCCTGCACACGGGGTGTTCCTGCACCAGGCATTGCTGTCCTGCCCAGAGGCAGGTCTCGGGGCGACGAGGAGCGGGAGCGGCACTGGGCTGGTGCCGATGTGGGCACTGAGCTGGCCATGCCGTGGGTTGGGCACTGCCCCGCTCGGACCTGGGGTCGGTGGCGCCGAGGGGCTGCCCCATCCCAACCTGCCCCGTCCCAGGCTGTCTGCCCTGTGCCTGGAGCCCTGCAGCACCCGCTGCCGCAGGCTGCTCCCCCTGAAAATGGGGTGTACTCTAGCTCTGCTGCAAACAGTTGGAGCACCCAATAAACGGTGTTTTTTACTCTTGATTCTCCTGACACTTGAGCTTGTGGGTCTCTGTCCCACCCCAGGGGCTGTGCAGAAGCGGTTTCAGACCAATCGTTCCTGTGCAGAACTCCCCACAGCCCTCCTGTCCCCTTGGTGGGGTGGGGAGCCAGCATTGCTCTCCCAAACGTCAGGCAGGCAAGCGGCACCTTGGGGCAGATCAAGTGCTCCGCTCTCTGCCTGTTCCTGGAGGAGCTGAGTGCGTGGCCGTGGTGCTGGCATGGTGCGTGGGGCTGGGACGCTGCACTGCTGAGTGGCATGGGCTGCTGAGGGTGGGCTACCCCAGCTGTCTCAGTGAGGGGAGAGGAGTCTGGCAGAGGGTGGGTGTTGGTTTAGGGGGTCAGCAGGTCCCTCTGTGGCTGTTTCTTGGGGTGTGATGGTGCCTCCACTGCTGCTGGACCTTGGGACAGGGTGAGCTGCACCCAGGGGACACAGGCGCTGGGTGCAGGATCCTCGTGGGGCTCACGGCATGCTCGATGCAGGGTTCTGCCTCAAAATGGAGGATGCAGGAAGGGTCTAGGTGAGGGTTGGAGCTGGGGCTGGGACAGGGCCACATCTACCTGTGCCTTGTCCAAGACAAGCCTGCCTGGCCCACCTGCGAGGAGTCCCATGATGGTGCCGCCTGCCTGCATTGCTCTTTCATGGAGACCTGTGTCCAGGCTCAGCCTGCACGGACAGTGAGCGGAAACGATCTGGTTCACGCAGTGCCCTGCCCGGCACGTCCTGACCAGGGTCTCCAGAGTGGAGCTGGTGGGACCACGGTGGTTAACCTCACCCGAGGGCCTGAGCCCCAACCCCCTTGGCTGCGTTGCCACATCCCCAAGCAGCTGGAACGCACTGACAACACCGGGCTGGGCTCTGCCAACCGGCTGCCGTTGTGGCACTCTCAGAGGGGGATGCACTGTCCTTCATCCCTCCAGCCCACATGGAGCCTGCTCCGTGCTGCCTTCACACACCTGCCCTGAGCTCATACCAGGCAGGGGCTGGCCCTGCGCTGGCACCGGGTGTGGGTGCAGTTCCAGGCAGACGGGTGCAACCCAAAGCATGGAGGAGC
>NW_009615072.1:0-524 GCF_000690535.1 Cariama cristata
CCGATGCATCCCAGGTCATTTACTCCAGAAGAGTGGTGGAAACAAGCTGAATGCCACAGGTAGTGGTCATTTGCGCAGAATTTGCAACATCAGGTTTTTCTGACAGTAGACAACCACAACACTGATTATGCCAGAGCAAGCCAAAGAATAAAAGCTGATTAAGGTGAGGATAGCTTTATATTTTCAGGAGGGATGTAGTCATCCGTCTTTCCACATTAACGGAATTATAAGTGACTGCAAGCCTATAATAAAGACAGCCTATGTTATTTCTAGTTAAAGAAAGGCACGGTGATTGCCACAAAATCATGCTGTTGTCTCTGGGTTTTAAGTCATAAAATATGTTTTCTATGTTGGAAAGCTTGCGCTTCATTGACATTTAGAATACTGACTTTTTAAAGCCAGCCAGCTGAATGAGTATGAAAGAAAATGTGTGTATTTGCGTAAAGGTTTATGCAGCTGTGTTGTGTCTCCATGTTCTTGGTATAGTTTGGTGGTGCCTTCTGCTAGCCAGGACTTGAAGTGAC
>NW_009615073.1:0-493 GCF_000690535.1 Cariama cristata
GAGAGTGCACCCAGCACCACCCCACCCTCTCGCACCCGTTGGGGTCCCCTCAGTGCATCATCGCGGGGCACAGGGTGGCCAAGCCTGCAGCCCTCGATGGGCTGAGGGCAGAAGCGGCTCCGGCACCGATTCCTCCCCGGCAGCTCAGCCGCGTTGGCAGGAGGGAGAGGGCTGACGGCCACAGCCTGCACACTTGCTGGTGCCTCCTGCTTGTGCCATGCCACAAAGTGCAGGGGGTGGCAGAAGGACACATCCAGCTCTTTTGCGACATAACCCCTCTTTATTAGAGTGTTTCTCTTTTATCACCTTCGATCAGCCTCCCCTGCCACAGCTGCGGAAGGTCAAGGCCATTTGAAACCTCCCTGATTCAGGATTTAATCCATCTCCCCCTGTAATTGCCTGCATCCTTCGTTAGCTCCCGTAACAAGGCAGCTGCAGCACGAGATGCCAGCTGGGAGGGATGCGGGGACAGAGCAAACGGAGCTTGCCCCCC
>NW_009615073.1:801-3508 GCF_000690535.1 Cariama cristata
CCAGCAAGGGATGGGTAGAGGGTCCAAGCCAGCCCCTTCCCCACGCCGGGCAGTCACCCCTCCCGGTGCAGGCAGGCAAAGGCAGCGCCAGGGAGGGCTGGCAGCTCCTGCGTGGCCCCTGCCTGTAGCAGCACCGGGAAGGATGAGACCAGTGGTCTGGATTACCTGGAGTCACTAAAATGCATTTTAAACAACCAAGGGGGCACAAATTCTTGTGCAATCTCTCTCATTAAGGTGTGTGAGATGCTGCAAGGGGCAGCACCGCGGTCCTGGCTCCGAGGAGCCCTGGGGCAGCCGCACAGCCAGGACCCAAATTCCTTTGGTTTTGTTTGGCAATAAAACTCCTTAGCGATGTCTGGGGTAGCTGTGGCCGGCGGAGGGTGCAGGGAGACCCATCCCATCCCAGCAATGGCCCAGGGCACCGCAGGCTCAGGCAGGTTTGGAGATGCCCCAGACGTGTCTGCTGCCCAGCGCGGCAAGTGGGGTCCCTCTGTTCCCGCTCCGTGTCCCCTTTGCACAGGTTGGGCTCACGGCCGGGCTCTTTCCCAACCCAAACCCATCCGTGTCAAGCTGGGGCAGTGGACCGAGCCAGCCCGGACCTGCACCAAGGCGGTCGCCAAGCTGAGGGAACGAGGACGTCAAAAGACATCCCAGAGGACACCGCAGGCAGGGCCAGGCAGGGGCACGCCATCTCCATCCCACGGGTTAATGTCACCTATTAGTCACAGGGCACAAAGTGACAGCTTTACGCTTCTCTGCCGGCTTTAGGCTCGCTGTGCGAGACACGATGGACCCGGTACAGGGCTGGGGGAGCGCAGAGTCCCACCGGCACCGAGCTACGCCCCACGGCTGCTTTGAACGGGAGGGGATGCGAGTACCAGCGGATCGGTGCGTGCCCTAACCCTGACATTTCAAGCTGGTGCAGGAAGCCTGATGCCAAACGCAGAGTGCTGTCATGTCCCGATTCAACGCGCACGACCCTCCAACAAGCCAGGCACAGCGGGGAGAGACACGGGCAGGAGCAGAGATTTCGGTCCGTGGTTGCCAAAGGCTCATTAGCATCAGGGGTTTAGCGATATGATTCACGGGAAATGTGTGCAGCAGCCCGGGTGCACTCGGCAGGGATCAATAAACTAATTACGGAGGCAAATAGAGGCCGGACGAGAATGGGAGAGGCAGGAGCAAGGAGCGGCAGGGAGTGCTGGTGGGAGCAGGGGGCAGCCCCAGGGAAGGAGCCGTGTGTGGAGGGTGGGGGGCTCCCTCCTGCATCCCGTGGGGTCTGGATGCCGCAGGGCATGCGGGGATGCTACCGCCCGCCCTGGCCGCAGGTGAAGGCACCAGCGCCTCTCCCTCCCCATCAATCACTGCTGCAGACTCTGCCCGATTAGATCGCATCGTCTGGGAGCAAACAGCCTGGTTCTGCCCTGCCTCAGGACTGCGGGGAGATGGTCCAGGCCTGTTTGTCTGGCTAATTAGCAGAAAGCAAAGCCTTTCCCCCCTCCCAGTCATCCCTGTAGCTGAGCCAGGCAGCCTCCAGCCGAGCGTCTCCAGAGCCACCAAAGCCACTCGTGGCTGAAAAGAGACGGGAAGGGAGAGGACGGGGAAAGGGCAGGGAAAGGGCAGTGCCACCCAAAGTGCCCACAGGAATGGACACACCGCAGTCATCTCTGCCTGCGCTGGCCCTGTCCCTACGGCCACGGGGGACAGTGGGGTCCCTGCAAGGGCAGTGTGCTGGGGAAGAACGGGCTTGGGCATGGCTGCCCCGTACACAGAGACAGAGTGGCTCGGGGCCGGCTGGCCACTCTGCAAAGGCGATGCTGAGCCCCGAGGCTCCTTGGGCTGGCACCGCACCCTGCGCGCTGGGAGTGGGGACGGTGACAGGGACAGCGAGGTTGCGCGGCATCACTTTGCTCCCTGCAAAGTTCCTTCCCACCACACCGTGGGACATGGCAGCCAGGCACCCAGAGGAAAGGAGATGAGAGGGAGCTTTAACCCCCAGGGACCTGTTCCCCACCACAAACAGGGTCCAGAGCGATGACCCGACATTTTTGCCATCAGTCATTAACAGAGGTAACGGCAGACACCAGCAGAAGGGCGGTGGGCAGGGGTGCTCCTGAGGACAGCAATGGACAGGGCTGAGAGACGCAGGGCATGCGCAGGGACCCCATGGCACCCAGTCGGGACCTGAAAGTGGGTGACCAGCCCCCTGCACCCCCACCTCTCCCCCCGCAGCATGGGGTGGCTGCAGGCAAGCGGAGCACGAGAGGAGCAAGCTGCGGGGCGAGCTGTGCTCAGGAGCAAATCCTTCCCCTCCTGATCGCTGGGGAACAGCAGCTGCTTCCCAGTTCCCCCAGTTCCCCTCCACCATCTCAGGGCGCAGACCAGAGACCTGCACCGGTCCAATGCAGCCTCCTTCTTCCCTGCAAAATGCCGGAGATCTTGCTGCCTCGCCTCCACGTATCGGGGAGAAAGGCCAGCTTACCCTACCCCTCTGTTGGCAGCCAAACCCCCAGCTCCTTACAACACTCATTTCCAGGACAGGGGTCGAAAGCACTGTTTTCCATGGGGAGTCTTGCAGAGCAGCTGGGAATGGATGGCGGAAAACTTGGAAGGACTTTAAAAACCGCTTTGTGGTCACGTAATCCCCATGCCCCTCTCCCATGGGTTACATCGGCCGTCGAAGCCGTGTGGGAAGAGGCCGGGGGTT
>NW_009615073.1:3539-5156 GCF_000690535.1 Cariama cristata
CAGCCCTGCCAGTAAATTGCTTTTCAGCAGAGTGGATGCTTCCCAGGCGAAAGGACAAAGAGGAGTTTATCTGCCAGCACCAAACCAGCTGCTGGGGTACAACGTCTCTCCGAACCAGGGACCACCCAGAGATACAGATCAGACTCTACAGTAGGCTTTAATTCAACCCTAAATCTAAGCAGAACAACAACAAAAAAAAATCTTCCAAAGGCTCAAGCACGGCTTCCCAACTCAGCTAGCTGCTGCACTCCTCGCTGGGTGGGTATCAGCTCAGATCAGCTCCTCAGTACACACTGGCCCATCCTTTCATTAGTTTTGGGGGTTTTTTAACGAAGATCAGATCTGATTTTAGCCAAACGAGCTTGCTGGCTGAATTCACGCAGCTCCCTGGCCCCTGCCTCCAACACCAGCTGCTCACGGAGGTGAAAGCAAAGGGCAGCGGGCGGCTGAAGCCCTGATGCTCGGCAGGGAGCCCCGCGCAGCCCCGCAGCCGGCGGGAATCACCCTGGGGTCCCCGCATTCGCCCTGCCCCGGCCACCCCCCGCTCCAATCCCCCCAGCACAGCGGGAAGACGATGCGCAGCACCACGCTGGGCACCGGGAGAAACCGCTGCCAGCCCGGGCTGGGTGCTGGTCTCGGTGCTGGGGCGAGGAAGGACCACAGCACGCCGACCTGCCACGGGCAAGGCTTGCCAAGGCACACCAAGGGACCCAGGGGATGTGGTAGCATCACCTGTTCAGGGGAGAAATTCAAGGAGGCAGCGCTGGAAACGTGCACAGCAAGGCTTTACACTGCCCTTCCCGCGACGGCTGCCGATGAGGCTTTGAGGGAAGGGCAGGGTCAGGACATCCCTCCTGGGCACAGGAACCAGCCAAGAGAGGATAAAACAACTGTGAAAAGGGCACAAGGCATCAAAACCCTCTCCTGTGCCACGCTGCTGTGCTGCACTCCCACCTCCCCGGTGCTGGGAACATCTCGGCTCTGCCTGCACCTCTGCCTGCGTTTCCAGCAGGCAGAGCACGGTGATGGTCCCGGGGGCCTTGTGCAGCCCCCCCGCCCGGGGCAGCCTCCCAGCTGCCCTCGGGGCTTGCACAGGTGACACTCAACGGGACACCCCAACCCCAGCACCCCGCAGACATCCGATCCCCCATCTGCATCAGCCAAACCATCTTCTCCCTATCCTCCCTCCTCACACACTTTTACTGGGATATTAATTTCCACATCATCTATTCCAGAAGCAGCTTTCTCCAGCCTTCTAAAGCTTTATGGGGCTGGTAACGATTCTCACTCTTGCTCCAGGACCCAGTGTCTTCAGATCCACCTTGGGAAGCGGATGGCTAAGTGAAAACGAGAACCCCCCAGCCCCTCTTGCCGCAGTCAGCAGCCTTGCTCTGGGCTCTTTGTTCCAAGTCACTCTTAATTTCCTGCTTTCTATTGTCTCTTTGATAAGTGATGGGGGGGGGGGGGGGGGCGAGGAATAGCTATTATTTAATTTCTTTCCAGATCTCAAACAAACCAGAGCAGAGGTTATCTGCCCCAAACCTCTCTTTTTTCGGTCTTCCTCCTCCAGTCATCGTTAATGGGTAACGGCAGAGGGAGAGGCTGCAGCAGGAGCAC
>NW_009615074.1:0-255 GCF_000690535.1 Cariama cristata
CATCTCTAATGTCACCTCGTGGTGCCACCGCCCCCCCCCAAAATACTTTTTTTGGCCTTGGGCACCCATTTTTTGTCGATGCTGGGCACCCACCTTCTCCACGTCGGGCAGGCAATCGAGCAGGGTGACGGCGTCCCGCTCTCCTGGGGGGGTCCGAGGTGGTCGCTTGGCCATGGCCTCCAGCACGACGTGGTAGAGCGTGGGGGTGATGAGCGGCGTGGGTAGCTCCCGGAGGGAATCCTTGAGGATTCCTGC
>NW_009615074.1:380-684 GCF_000690535.1 Cariama cristata
CTGTCCCTCTCGAAGGCGTCACGGAGTTCCTTCTTGACGGCGGCCGAACCGCAGAGCCGGTACAACCCTACCACCTGCAAACGGGGACACCGTCACCGCGGTTTGGGATGAGTTTATTCACCGTAACCCACCACCACCGCCGCCTACGGCCGTCACCGTAAGTCCCCGCTCACCTTCAGCCCTCGTTTCTCTATCTCGGCCACGCATTTCTGGATGAGCAAGGGTACCTTGGTGGCCGTCTTCTCCCTTTCCACAAGTTGACCCAGCTCTACGCCGAAAACACGGGGTTCTCGCTCACCGGGAT
>NW_009615074.1:805-1166 GCF_000690535.1 Cariama cristata
ACCCCCAAATTGCCTTCCAACTACCTGGCCGTACCTCTGAAGATGTGGGGCAGGACCACGGTGCCGTGGCAGCAGAGACGGTTGCGGCAGGAGGTGGGATCCCAGGAGAAAACCATCACCTTGAGGTGCCGGGCACCCTCCAGCTCGAGGTTGAAGGTATGGTTGAGACCAAGGAACGCCGTCTTACACGGCAGTAAAGCCGTGCGAGCCCGGTTAGCCGCATCCACCTGCAAGACGCAGAAAACTTCCCGGGCTTCGGCTCGTGGTGGTTTCAGGTCCCGCACGCCATGGAGGTGGACGCTCACCAAACCTGAAATATGCTGCCCGCACCGTGGCGGCATCTCCCCGCAGCTGTAGGGAC
>NW_009615074.1:1240-1504 GCF_000690535.1 Cariama cristata
CGCCTTTGCCGGCTGTTTTGGCTCGCGGCAACCCCGGTCTTGAAGCCACGCTGCTGTCTAAGTGGTAGCGACTGATGACGTTGCTGGATTCCTTACGGGTTTCGGAGGGTGAGGTGCCACCCTCTTGGCCTCGGGGACGGGGGCTGCGTAGGCTCAGCTTCCTCCGTAGTTCCGGCAGCTTCTTCATCTTCATGGAGAGGCGACGTACGGTACCTGGGGACTTCACTTTGTTGAGCGAACGGCTTTTTTTGGGGCTGGCGGGGG
>NW_009615075.1:0-5290 GCF_000690535.1 Cariama cristata
TAGTTCCCAAGAGAGTGGTGGTGGTGGTATATAGGCTAACATAAGACTAATCTTACATAGCTTTGCAAATATCAGTATATCCTTTCCAGGAGCCATTTCTGAATATTTCAAAGGAAAACAAACTTTCTGACTGAATTCACCCTTGATTTTTGAGAGGCACATGCCTTATTACAAACTTATGATTGCAGTTGCTGTAGAAAGATAAGTGTAATGCTGAATTGCGCACTAAACAAATGGACAATTAAGAAAAACCTATGTGTAATGTATTTTTGCTACCTAATCACAACTTGAGAGAAAATCAGCTTTTACTGGTGGCTTGTTGGGAGACACATTGTCTGGGCCTTAACAGCAGTGTATTTAGGAGGGGCTACCAACCGTTTTCATTTTGAGGGGGAATGAGATTTAGCAGAGAGAATGTAGAAGTTCAGAGTATTGAGAAGCCAGGTTCTGAATTTGCCTTTTTATTTTCCTGACTTAAATTTTTGTCTTTGCAAAGTCATTGTCATCCCCTGCTCTGATTTCCTTATCTGTAAAAGAGGAATTACAGTTACTGACCTAGTTTGAAGCAATGACCATGAAAATGTCTGGAATCACAGTCATGGCAGTCAGACAAAATAGCAGTCCACAGTACTGAAAAATTGGGGTTTATGCCCCTTTAAAATAGTTATGACAGTTTAAAAAACATTAATCTTGTTTTCTTCCTAACTACATTCTAAACTTTAAAATTTGCCAGATGTCTCAACCATATTTTCAAGATTTCTGGAGTAGTTTAGTAGAAGTTTGGTGTTTCTTGTGATGAAAACTCAGATTTTCATGTAATTCAAGCCATTGTAGCTTGCGATCAAATAACAATAGTTGATGGTTCCGAATGGATGTGGTGCAAGGTCTCAGGAGAGTAGCAATTAGTACCAACTGCCTGCTGTTAATTATCCATGTGGGTATATGCATATATTCGTCCCAAAATACTGCTTTGTGTGCAGAGCAGCAGTAAGTTTGTAAATTGGCAGCTCAAGCTCCTTTAAACACTTGGATCAGTGCACTTGAAAGGAATGTCAGAAAGAGATTTGCCCAGAGCTTTTAAAAACACTTAGGAAAGCAGGAATCTTTTTGAATGTTCCTTTTTTTCTCCCCTTTTTTTTAAGACACAGGTTTCTGCTAGGTGCTGGGGATGTAACTTTTCAGACTTACACGTATTCAAGCAGGACATCATTTTGCATGCCTTTAGCTTTTCTAATGACAGTAGGGCAGTTGTTGGGATGGGTGCATTCATTGGGATGAGCTTCAGTAAACGCTGTAGAGGACTTTTGAAATGACTTGAAACTGCTCTTGTCCCAAGAGTGGAAGGAGGGATCTGCAGCACCTTGTTGCAGGGTGTAGCAGTGGATACGCTACCTCAGTACCTGGAGCCACTTGATGTGGAAGGGCCGATGGCACCAGTCTGCAGCTGGGTGATGTACTGCTAGCAGATTGCCTTTGGGTGCAAGACCCTTGGTGCGTGACAAGCCCCTGGTTGCTGTGCAGGACCAGGACAGTGCTGTCACCTCTTTGGGCACCCACACTAGATGCGACGGGGTGATGACTGTATTTTGCACACGGGGTTCTTTAGTGAAGAAGAGACTGTGATGCTACAAGGCAGATGCAGCACATGATGCCGTGATTAAGGAGAGGTCACAGAAATCAAATGTATGAGCTGTGCTCGAGGAGTGAGGTTTGGTTGATCTAGCAAGCCCATGTGTGTAAATATAGTGAAGCTTTTTTATATTTCTTCATCAAATAAACCACATCCGTGTGAGTACATATTGTACTTCCTGCTGTAGTTCTCCCATCTGTGCTGTGGTACCCTGAAGTAGTTACCACGTTAGTGGTCTTACAGGGGAAGCCTTCCTTACAGAGTTTATTCCTGTTCTTCCTCTTTGCAAGGAAGCCCTGATGCTACATCTGCCATTACTGCTGTCTGATTTCTGTAAATGTTTTGTTCATCATTCTGGACGTTTTATTACCTCAGCAATATGTAATGCAGCAAGCAGGGACTGTTAGAAAACTTCATTTACTCAAGTTGCATGCTGAGGCTCTTGCAATAGTGTATGAGCAAAGTGTGCCCAGTTCACATTCCTGACTTCCCACTGCCATAGTAAATTATTTTCAGAGCTTTACTGTCATAGCCAGTTCATCATACTATAGAAATGGCTCAGCTGGGATCTTCACTTGAAACAAAATGCCATTTAGAAACTCAGGAGACTGTTGTGTCTCTACTGCCTATTAGAAGGGATAAACAGTTAAGCAGGTTAGAGGAACGTAAGATGCAGTATTTTGTCATTGGAAAGAGGTTTCATCTCATTATTCCTGACAAATCTGTCTAGATACTAAGAGCAGTGATGGCAGAAGAGGAATAAGAGGAAACCCATGTTGCCTTGATCAATATATCCAGAGAGAGAACAGCATGGGAATTGTGAAGTATAATTCTGTTCAACATCTGTCTCTCTGAGGACTTGTGGTTCCAGAGTGACACGGGCAAAGCAGCAACAACCTCTGGGGCTGACTGCCTTTTTATGTCCAGACTCTTAAGGAAACTCTTGACAATTATGGAATAGTCTTGGGTTGTATGTACCACATTGTGTGGATGTCAGGACAGTTTGAATCTGTGCATGGCTATTTTAGGTAGTGCTTTATACCAGTGTTGATTTCTCTCCCCAAAGTCATGACACCTCACATCTGCATTTTTCAACAGTGCTGCTTGTTTCGTCTTCCTATGTATTAACTTCACTAGGCTATAACTCAATAAAATAGGTGTCAGGCTCTCTAGGGCATGCATGAATTTTCATGTTTGTTATGTTGCATAGCTAACCCCAAGTGTTCAGAATTCTTAAATTCTTCTAAACTAACAAGCACTGATACAGTTTTTTTTAATTGCTTTCTTTTAATGTCTGAGGGAACAATTTTGTTGCCTTTTTCAAACGATAAGACTTTTTTTCCCAAAACCTTTTGAAACAATGAAGTTTAAGTTAGCGTTTTGTAAACTTTCAGTTCCACATAGAGAAGCTTCAGTAGACTATTAGATAGGACAAACGCTTGAATAAGTTACAATTGTCAGCAGCGAGTTCCGTGAAATACTGTATGTATTGTTGTTCCATATTCATTGTAAGTTTGCATCATATACCTCTGGACTTCCTGAGGCGTATTCACCATATGTTGCTAACAGAGGTAAGCAGAGCGTTGTCACATGAGAACTAATGTATTTACAAAGCCATGGGAGTTGTTTTTAATAGTGCCTATGAAGTTGGAATTGACACCGTGCCTGGAAGCAAGTTAACATTGTGCTAAGCAGGATCTGGAGATTTCAGTACTAGAATGAGGCATAAATGTATGGATGCCCTGCTGATAGTAATTGTTTTGCAAGAAACTGAAGAGATTCTTTGCCTACTGAACTAGCCATCCTACTGTAGCTGCTTTTACTGTTTTACAGCAGAGTTTTGACTATTGTCTTCATTTCTTGAAGCTATTAGATGATCTTTGCTGAACGATTTACGTTTGTGAGGACTGAATGCCATGCCGTGAATCAGCAGCAGGGCAGGCCATATGTTAGCCTGATCTTGTAAAGTGCTAGGCAGCCTGAGCACCCTGGTGAGGCTTAGCTTCTCTGAACCTTGGGTTCATGTTTCCAAGCCATTTAATATGCAAACCTAAGCCTGCAGGACTGTAACATTTACTAGATTGCTGGAGAATTCTATCTTGTGGGAAGATGAAATGCACGTGCAGACAGACAGGCATAAAACCATTGTATCAAGACAGTTTGTTCTGTGCTGTGCCTGGTTTTGAAGATGTTCCTTAGTTCTGAAAGTTTCTGAAGGTTTTGAAATGTGTTCCCTAGTTCTGAAAGGATGAGAAGGCTGCAGCTGCCTTATGGACCTCCTCCTTCAACCACCTACCTGTTTGTTTTGTTTTTTTTTTCTCATTTATGAGGCATTAAGCTTTCCCAGATGTAAGCCAAATTTTACTACATGTCATTCTGCATATACAAGGTGCATGAATAAATACCTTTACCAGTATCTTGCTTGTTTACATGAAAAAGTTTGGCAGTTCTGCATACCAGCAGTTACTTGCAGAGTTTTAGAAATGCCAGCTTTAACTGGAGTAGGAGAGTAGCTTTGCAGAAAGCTTTATTATATTGGGATTGGAATTGGACATGCTGGAATAGTTCTCTGTCTTTAGAAGTTAATTTATAGCTCGACTTAATCCTTTACATGCCCTCAAATCCGGAGTATGTTAGATGACTGTCTACAGAAATACCTTGGACTTCAGTGTATTAGCCCTCAGAGTTTATTTTGGGAAAATACAAAAAGAGACCCTAAAAAGGGATGGACTGCCTCACTGGTAAATGGTTAACAGCATGGAGATTTGATTACAAATGGGTTACAGAAAAATCATACTGTCTTCTGATGATATGAACAGCTTGGTGAATAAAGGTGATAGTGAAGAAGGTGGAATCAACCCAGAAAAATCACATGCCTTTGCTCTGGCACCAGATCAGAAAATAACAGTTGGACATTTTCTTGCTGACTTATTTGAAGACAGGGTGAGGTACTGAAATAACCTGAGAATTAAACAATGTTTTTTAATCTGTTGTTTTTTCATTTCTGGTAGCTCAATGCTAGATTCAAGACACCACTTTATTACCTTATCTATGTGTACTGGTGTTGGTGAACTTTGTAAAAATCTATTCCTAGGGCTAGCATGCCCTGGCATGCCAGCCAAGGTTAAAAAAGAAAAAAAAAGTAGGCATGTCTGTAATCATAACTGATTGCTTATTTGCATACAGTCTGTCCTTCCTTCCTTCTGGCATACTTTTTTACATTAATGCTGCAATGTTTTCTCTGTCAAGTAAAGTAATCTAATGAAAATTAATGTGTTTGTGAGGCCCACTACTGGTTAATTTTGCTATCATTTAGAATACTTGGATTTCTGTTCAGGATTTTATTGAGTTTCTGCCTGATACGTTATCTCCTCAATAGCTCTCCAACTCCATAAATGCTTGATGGATTCTGAAATGTCAAGGTAATGTGGAAGAGACATGGAGCAAGCAGTCAGGATATTATCATAGCTCTTCTTTTGCTGTGGGATACTGAATTTCAGTCACTTAAGGATAAAAGAAGTGAATGTTCCTGTATTCTATGGGAAAATGTCTTGGAAATAGATTAAAACCTGTTAAAATAATTTGCCTGGATTTAGTGGATCTGTCAACTGAAGCAGTGCAAATAACTTAAGTCTTGAGACTGATTAGTAGCGGGGGGGC
>NW_009615075.1:5307-31660 GCF_000690535.1 Cariama cristata
TAGGAAGAAATGGGAGGAGGATTAAACCAAACTTTCCCAGATTAGTGTGCTTAGCAATGCAGTATTACCACTAGGTCAGCAGAGCACTTTGCCTGCTTCCTGTTCCTTATGCAATGTGTCTGTGTTTCAATTTGCTAGCTTAGTTTGATTTGTTTACAACTGTTTGGGGTGTGTGTATTTGATTTTTTTTTTGTTTTGGTTTTGTTGTTGTGTTGTTTGTTTTTTTTTTTCCCCTAGTGATATAATGTATGATTTTGTACCTCCAATGGGAACAAAGTGTGGCAGAGGTTGGGAGGGAGGATGAGGGACCCAGGATTAACTCTTCCACATGGGCAGGGGTTGGGTAACAAGTTTATGGTGTTCTGACACAAAGAACTGAGCCTATAAATGAAAAATGTGACCTGCTGGCGTCAATGGGATATCAGTGATATGTGGAACTGTTGTCCCAAAATCAGCCCAAAATCCCAAAGTAATTTTGTGTCAGGCCGTTCCATCAATTTGTTCTGTACCTGGAGTAGCATGCCATGAATGTCTACTTGGGATCTATGTGTGACCATTGTCACCTAATCGTATACTTGATACGATGTTGTTAGCTTACACTCCTTTGAGACCCTCAGAGTTTATGTATTCCCCCATTATTCTGTCAGACACTGGAGACTGCTCCTCGGGAGTGGTGGTCACTGGAAGATGTTTCTTCCACACGCCTCTTTCCATTACCCATCTTCAGACTCTCCCACACAGATGAGTAATGATGCTCTTTGTTACTCCTTGGATATCGGATGAGGAAATTGAGGATCTGGTAGTCTTTAAAAACCAAACTGGTAGAAGCTTTGAGGGTAGCTAACACAAAGGAAGAGGATGCTTTTGGTGTCAGCCCCTTATTCTGAAGCTTCTTTTAGTGTTAGCAAGTTTAAGCCATAAGCATTTATTGTCCAAATTCAGAACAGACCACGCAGTTGCAGACTTTGCAGGAATAAGTGAGCTGAACTAAAAAGGGACGAAGAGGCATGTTTCTAATACTCAGTTTGTTTCGCAACGTTTCTCTCACCCTGACCCAGCTGTACAACTGACAGGTGGCATCACAGTTGCTATGTGAGGACTTAAGTCTTCTTGCAGTTCTTACTCAGCTCTGTCTTTGAGGTTGTGGTTATGAAAAAGATCCCAGGTCTGAGAACCTCTGCTTCTTTTTGTAATCTTAAATTCATCTTTGAACTCCACCCACATGCCTACAAACAAACCCTTTTAATGTCATCTGTCCACATGCAAGGGGTCTCATCCTTCCTGTCATCATGTCGTTGTTTGCTAGCTGCCACTTTGAAGGTGGCAAAGTCTCTTGGATGTTCTTACAGCCTGGGAGCAGATAGTTAAGGCTCATTCCTATCCTTGCCTGAACCCTTAACGAAGTTTGTTAATTTATTATAAGGCAAGACATCCTTTTCCATCCACTGGCTTGGGAAATACTTAAATGCCAAGGGTTTGTGCAAAGCTTTTTCATATTAAAAACTACACAATCTGCATAACTAACCTGCAAATCTTACATGAATCCTTGGCATTATTATTATATGAAAGTGTAATGCTCATTACTAATTGGTCTGAGACAAGAAACAAGACTAATCCGTCGCTGTGAGGTGAGAATAGTCATGGGGTGCACATGATCTGAGTTTGGACCCAGATTAACTCAGTTCTGAGCCCTTGTTTGTACCTTGGAAGGCCTCTGCTCTTCCATCTCCAGCGACCTGTGAGTATTATCACCATAGTGTTTTAAGATGGTCAGAATTAGCTCACTCATCTTTTCCTGCCATGTGTTCCCGTACAGCTGCTGTTACCTACACTGTGGCTGTATTTCTTTGATCTTTCTGAGCGCTTCGGTGCACTTGAGACTCTCGCTAAGTGTTTGGGCCTTGCTGTCCGTACTAACCCTCCTTCCTGATGTGCCAAGGCGGTGCAGAAGCACCAGGCTGTAATGCAGTATGGCAGAGGTGGCATCAGGCCAAAGTAAAGGGTGTTTCAGAATCTCTGGCCCAGATAGTTAACTGTGCTATGCTCTGCTTGCTCAGGATGACAAGGGACAGTAAGAGAGCACACAAACTCTGTCCTAGTTTTAATAGTTTTCTGTACCAGCCCCAGCATAAAAGGTGCTATTAAAGCAGTTCAGAGATTGCTCTGAGTTTTACAAACTCTCTATGACCTTATATCTTTGAAGAGTGGAAGAGATTATTTTAAAATTAAATTAAATTCAAAGTGATTAGTTTTCTGCATTACTGAGGAGGAGAAGGATATGACAGGGGTTAAGACAGATCCCAGTTCCCCCCTTCCCCTTTTTCTTTTATTCCAGTTTTAAGCCATGGTTAACATGGGACAGAGTAGTTGATATACTAGTGTTAGGAATACATTCATTAAAGATTGACATACCCAAATGCTTGTCTGTTTTTTCCAGTTGTAAATCAAAATTATATGCCCTCCCTACAAGTCTTGCTTTGCGTAAGTGTATCTTGAAGGTGTGTGTACTTTCACTGGCCAATTTAGCCATGAGAATACAGGACTATGTGCTCTTTTGTACTCCTGTATCAACTTAAAGCACTGGAACTACATCAGTACATTCCCTGAGCGTGAATGCATTATATAAAGGCACATCTACGGGTTCTCTTTATTGCTGTAGATTTTGGGGAAAGATGATTAACCAATATGAAACATTCTTATGCTGATATGACAGCTTACATGTTTGATGTTGTTCTAGTTTTGTTGTTTTGGGGGGTGAGGGGAAACCCAAATGCAAAACTAAACCCCAAATCCCACCTCTGTTCAAAGTAGTTAAACTGAAACTGTGTGTTGATTAGGTCTGAAGCATACCTGTTATTACTGCCTCTCTATGCCGATATTTTGGGACGAGTTGTTTACATACAACTGAATGTGTAAGTAGTTGCAGATTCAGTTAAGAAGCCGGTAACAAAGTAGTAGTAACAGCAGAGCTAAAGACCTTTCATTATTTCTATTAAAATGTCACTTTTGTTTGTAGAATGAAATGTGTCTTGCCACACAACAGCTTTCGAAGCACCTCCTTGCCTATGAAAAGCAGGTATGTTGCAACATATGACTTCAATTTCTTTTCAGCCTCAGCACTTGCAAAGAAGTCTGTGTAAATAGTGTGGTTTCCAGAAGTGCTTAGGGCATTTGCTTTACTTGGTTTCATGTGAAGGCTGTTATAAAATTACCCAGAATCTTCAAGGGAGTTAGGTCACTTCTGAGAATCTTAAAAAAAAAAAAAAAGTGTAAAATGTGAGTTAATAAATTTATGAAGATGCAAACCGGTTTATTCCTTTTGTATTACTATCACTTTAAAATGAGTATAATAAGCATTATTTACATGTTGTCCAAAATCCATTCATTTAAAACAAGAGGAGCAGGGTAGAAGAACATGTATTAATGAGTTACTGGTTTTCCATTTAGTTTTATCATTTATTGCATTTTGTAGGAGTATTCATTACTTTTGTAGTAAAACACATGTTGTATTTTATACTTACCTTTATTGATTTATGGACCAAATATATGTTTCTATTTTCAGCATTTTGCCTTGGGTAAAGGAGATGAAGAAGTGATATCCACCCTTCATTACTTTTCAAAAGTTGTGGATGAGGTAATTTGAATTGCCAATATTCTGTTTTTACAATATAGAATAATAGTGTGTTTTCTTTTAGTCTTTGTCCTTTTGATTCTGAGCCTTTCCACTGAAGGCTAGATTGTGCCTGGGTTTTATAGAATCATTTAACTGGGGATAAAGGAGTATAATATCAATGTTTCATAATGGTTAGAGCTGCTTCTGTGGCTTCATCCCCTATGCTGTCCTCAGAGCAAAGCTGAACTTTCTAAATAGGGGATTAGCAAGGAGCCTGAAACAGGACATAGCATCTAGGCTGGGGCCATTTTTTATTTAATTCCATTTAAAAATTACATTTACATTTTTAAGCTTTAAACACTGTAGTTTGAGCCAGAACTTGCCAGGGATGGATGTAGGGCAGCTATGAATTACTGAAGTTGCAGTTTAGTTGCTGTGAGATCGTGCAGAATCCAGAGGTGTCTGGGGGAGGCTGCAGAAATGCCTGCTGAAGGCAGGTTAGGTACTACAGCTGTGTGCACTGAACACTTCTACTCCCTGTAGGTTGCTGCTAAGTACTGGGAGTCTTTCTAAATGCCTTTGTTAGATCTGCCCATATAACGTTTCAGTATAATCTTACAATCTAAGTCCTTATTGCTTAAGTATCATTTGTACATCACGCTCTCTGTTGTGAGCAGGGCTGTGCCATCAGAAAAGTGTTGCTGCTCTTTTTAGTCTACTTTGAACTTTTGTTAAGAAGGCAGAGGACTGTATTGAGGTCTGCTGTTTGGGAGAGGAGGGGAGATAGGATTGCGGGGCAACAAATAAGTTAAAAATTTTAGAGCTCATGGATAACTCTAACAATGTAGTGAGAGAAATCCCAAAGGTTAAGTTTTCCCTTAACCTTCTCCCGGTGCATGTGTGCTCTCAGGGGATACTTGAAAGGAGCATTTGTTGTCACAAGTCTTGTACTTGTCTATGTGAACTATGAATAAATCAAAACAAGAACTTTCTCCTTCCCAGGTATGAGAGAGCCATCCCATTTGGGAGCAGAAATCTGAGAGCCTCTCTGTTCAGTTCTGTCAATCACATTTTTCCTCACAAGAACCTGCTCCATTCATCAGCCTCCTTTTCTGTGTGTTAGCTAATGCCTGTACCTGTTTCTCAGTTCTATAGGCATTGAATTGTCCTCTTTTAGTTTTGTATCGTCTGATGGCAAATACTGACTTCATCCTTACCTGCGTAACCCCACCTACTCCAGGATATCATGAGCAGATGGGCAGAATATTGTGTCAGCGTGTGGTGCACACTGAGTTTGTAGTATCAGGCGCTCTAGCAGTGTGATTAATAGTAGTCCTACCTGAACCCATCCAGTATTCTTAGCATGCCACTGCTGACATGAGAACCTTGTCTTCAACCTAAACGGTGTCACACAAGTGCTTTGAAATACGTCTCGATGTCCTGAATTCTAGAGAAACACTTAAAAAAACAGAAACAGGAAACTGCTCTGAAGGTAAAATATGTGACTGGGACCTTTCATTGTGGTTGCCCCCTGTTGTGATTGTGTCCCCGGTAGCCCTCATGAATGGAAAGAGACTCTAGTCATGGCAGCGGGACCGTAACTCTATGGTGTAGGGACTAACAAAAACTGGTTAATAAAGGCTAATTACAGATTACATCCTGTTGGGTTAAGCATTAGAATTAAAGGTCGAGTGAAATGCCCTAACACAGTATGTGGGAACTGAAAAGTTCTTGGATCCTTGGAAAACACCAGGCAGGAATTAAGCATTTAGGGGAAAAAATCCCCATCTGTCTCAGGTATTTTGAGAGTATTTTAAGCACTGAAGTACATTGAAGTGCATTATATACTTTTTTTGTCTGCTGGGCACAAATGGCAGGCTGTAGACTGCTGTTATCTTATTTTATTTTTTAAATTTACACTGTGTCTTCGAGCATTCCTCTGTTCTCTGTTTCAGCTCAATATTCTTCATTCTGAACTGGCAAAACAGCTTGCAGATACAATGGTTCTCCCAATAATACAATTTCGGGAAAAGGATCTCACAGGTAAATTTTATTTTAAGTTTTAATTTTCCTCATGTGTTCCTTTTTATTTCATAACAAACTGAGACATAATGCCATGTAATAATTTGTTCTTTGATTGACCACAAAGGTGTTTGTGTTATTTTTTGTTTTCTGCTACAGAATTTCATTGACAGGTGCATGCTTTTACTCAGAGATAAGCAGTGCAAGTTCACCACATGACATTTTATGCACCATATAGTGCAAATTTGAAAATACACAGCTTTGTTCTATGCTGGGTCACTCTGCTTTTACACTGGTGTGATTTCACTGGAGTCATTGATGTTATAATTGCCTAAAGAAGGGAAATTTAGCAGTGAATCTGGCTTGCAAACAGTATTTATTCCACTTCAGAAGTTTGGGGTTGTTTGAAAAGCACAAGCAAGAATTTTTTTTAACTTCAGAGTATAGTGTATTCCCTCCTTTCTAAGGAACATGTCCTCTTTAAATCCTTGCCATCCAAGGGTAGTTCCAAGTAACCTGATTGCACAAACTTGGAAATGCATTACTTAAACAGCAAAGCAATAATGCAAACCTTTGGTGGGATTTCAAAAGAAGCAAGTGCATATTCAAGGTCAAGGACACTCTAACCTACTCATGCAACAGAAACATGAGTTTTTACTGCAGTGTTTTCTTGTTTTGTTTTGTTTTGTTTTAAAAAAAAGCCCGCTTCTCATCTCACTGATCTCAGTCCTGTTATGTACTTTCTAAAGACATCATTTTGATGGGAGACAAAACAACTATAGCAAAATAATGACTGGTTTAGGTTCCTTATATCATAGCATCTCATTTGAAATTGTGAAGACATCAAGGTGTCTATATTAATGAATATCTTGTCTATCATATAATGTCAAATATAAAGCAGGATTTGGATGGTAAGATCTTGGTTCTGTAAACACTTTCCCACCTCTTTAATGTGGCTTCACTGATAACAGTGATTCATTCTGCTCCCATCTTTATGGATTCTGCCCCCTGGTTCATAGAAGACATAAAAAGAAAATGCGGGTGAAACCTGCAACCAAAGCCTCAGCTGCTTCATGACAAAAAATGAAAGTCTCTTCAGCTTCCCTGGATGTCAAAATTTTTTTTGTTCCATCCATCACAACCTTCATTTTTCCCTGACACAGTCTGTAGAACAGCATTTTTAGTAGAGCCCTGGCCATATTGAAGTTTCATCGTAGGATTAAACAAGGAAGCAAGGAAGATCAACTGTGTACTTGTTTTTACTTTTGATCTTCTTATGTCTAAGTATTGAATACTGTAGAAACCTCTAGGTACAAGTTAGTCACACCTGGGAAGAATTTCTGTCTTTCTGCATCAGAATCATGAGGAAGTGTTCTGGGGAGAAAAAGGTGGCGTGAAGTTGATTGAGTAGGTTGTTACAAATAGAGGCCATGATGACATCCTACAGCTTCCCGTTATTCTTTTCATGGTTGTATAATGTCTGTTCTTGTGAATGTGCTTTCTTTGTCGCTCTTTGAGCAGGGTTTTGCCAGTTGCAGCATACATTGATGTCGACACTGAGATTAGCTTTGTGCGCAATGCTTGTGAAGGTTGAGTCGCCTGTTTAGTTGCTTTTCATTCTACCTGTACCAGGAACTTGTGGCCAGTGTTTGTTATGTCAGCATTGTAGCCACCAGTCAGATGTGTTAGATACGTATTTCTTTTCACAGAGAAACTTAACAAAAAATGTTCCATGTTGATGAAGATTCATATACAGGAAAGGGGGTTAGTTCATTTCTCTCTGGGATTTTGATTTCTTGGTATCACATAAGCATTGTCAGGAAGTTGTTCAGAACTGCTGATCTTTTATGATGGTGGTGGGCCTTTTGTCATAACAGGCATACTGAAATGGTGCTTCTTTGTATAAACTACACTGGCAGGTAAGGAATCTTTTTCATAGTGATAACTTGATCAAGTAAACTCACTTGACTCTTAATTTGCTATCTACTGGTTCGTTTCTCTAGCAGCTGATCTGGTTTATCATTTTCAAGACAGGCACAGCTTATACATCTGTGCTGTGAAAGGACTGGAATGACTTAGGCATTAAATATACCATAAATGGTCTGAGTTGAACAAAGTGTTTACAGCTGGTTTTACTTTCAATATTTGATTTCTTTTTTCCAGAAGTAAGCACGTTGAAGGATCTTTTTGGCCTTGCTAGCAATGGTATGTTTCCCTCTTTTGTTCCTTTCTAATGGTGCACACCTGTTGTATCACAGAAGACATTTTTAATCTACGCACACACACATCACATTTCTAAAAAAATAATATTCCTTGTCTACAGAACATGACGTGTCCATGGCAAAGTATAGCAGGTTACCGAAAAGGAAAGAAAATGAAAAGGTAATGAACATGAAAGGGAAAAGGAAAAGTTTTCATCAGCTGTTCTGTCTGCATCATTGTTCACTTACGAACTTTGGAGAGTTCATCAGTTAAATTCACAGTAGCTCAAGAGTACTTGTGATTTCGTTTCCAAGCAGACACCAAGCTTTTAAACATCAATTCAGCAAAGTTACACCTGTTTTCTCCAAGTTAGACAAATGATCAAGTATTGTGCTTAACTAGAGCCCTTCAGGTCTGGGGAAGCTCTTCAGACAGAGGCAATCCAAATGGCTATAAATAGATTTGTAAAGGCCTACTGTTGTACAGCTGATGTGATGATGCTGTATCGCTGGGTACTATTCATTGTGAACTGTCATGAAGCCTTGTGTCTGCTGTTTATAAAGCATTCCACTTTTTCGCATCTACCTTCCTGCTAAATTTCTCTTACAGTACACATAACTCTGTTGGTGGGATTGTTTTACGTTTCTTCTTCTTTGTCCACTAGACCACTGTTCCAAAATATATCCCTGTAAGCCAAAAAGTGTGTGATTGGATCTATCCTAAGAGTGCATCAGTTCTACAGGATGGTGCTTTAAAGGAAATGCATTCCAGAAGAGAATGTGATATAGCTTATTGTGAATTATCCATCTCTGAATTCTACAGTTGCAGGCCTGTGTTGTGATCTCAGCTGCAAATAAATTTTTTGCACTGAGATCACATCCAGAATTTTAGTTGTGGTAGTTACATAGCTTATAGTCACAGAAGCTCCCCAAATGCTTAAGTATCTTGCCAGAGAAGGGCTTGAAGTACTTGTTTTGGGTTTTGGACTTGCTTTCTTAGTTTCTCATCCCTCATTTTAATGTGGAGAAGTTCTGTAATGAGAGTTATTTAAAGATAACCTGAAAATAATCAGTAAATATACCCGTATGCACAGTAACACTTTGTCAACTTCTTTATCAATTTTTATTCAGCTTAAGGCAGAAGTGGCAAAAGAAGTGGCAAATGCAAGAAGAAAGCAGCACCTTTCATCTCTGCAGTATTACTGTGCCCTGAATGCTCTGCAGTACAGGAAGAGAGTGGCAATGATGGAACCTATGCTAGGATATACACGAGGACAGGTATGGACAGTAAAGCGTCTATATCACTTAGACATGTCCCTGGGAAAAGTAAAACATTGTAGCTCTGGATTTTATTTTTTTTTGAGAACTGACAAATGATAACAGGGCAGGGGGAGCAACTTTTGTTCAGCTTGCCTAGATTCTAACAACTGGTTTTGTTTGTGGCATAGTTGAATGTTCAGATATTCAGGAAAGACACCACTTTAAAAAAAAAAATCCAATACACTTATATGCAAAATCATCCTGGTGTTAATTTTTTCATGGCTAAGCTATCAGTGCAGGAGCATTTACTTCCACTGTTTACTCTGTCTGCACAAGCTCTCCTATGTAGCAATTGCCTTGCTGGCACATTATGTTCAGCATACTGATGAGGAGTGTACATGATTGGGAACAGAGCATGCACTGGAGAACTGGAAGGACAGAACAATAGAGTGGATTGAGCATAAGGCTGGCAAGTGCTCCTTCTAATCTTTATTCTGCTAGCAATTTGATAGAGCATTTCTCAAATCTGTAAAATGCGGTAGTAATACTGATAATCTGACTCTCCAGGTTGTCAGGAGGATCAACAAACTAGTATTTTCACAGCACTTGATTCTCATTATCACCCATTTTAAGAGTCTGTTGTGCTTTGACATTTATCAAAGAAAGCATTGGAAAAATGAGAATTGGGCTGTGAAAACAGAAAAAATGGATGCAATGGTCTGTTTGAGATTGTAGTGTGGGTCATCATCTCCATTGTCCTGTGTCTTTTGCAGATCATGTGCCCTATATAAAATAGGTAATAAATGAGAATTCAGTCAGCTTCCCCACCACGAGAGTACACGCTGCTTCTCTGCTGTAATTATACTAAGTGAAAGAATCGCATTGGTTTCCTTTACTGGAAGCCAAACAGAACTTTCTTTCCCTGTATTTTATCTGGCAAAACTGCCACATCTCAGTGCTTTATACCGGAAGGTCTTGGGTGGTCATGGGAATGACTGAGTAGCCAGAAGCCAGTTGATACTGATGCTTAAATACTGTGAACCACACTTTAGCCTAATTATTTATCTTCTTTATTAGTTTCTCAAAATATGTGTTACATATTTCACGTTTCCAGTGAATAAGCAGGTCATAAGGAATTTCTGGAAGAAGCAGTGGCTAGTACAGGGTTTATTTGACTGAAAACTGACATCAACATCTAAGCTAGGCGTGTCAGTCTATCATCAGTGGAATTTAGAGCTCTTCCCTCCTGAAGTAGGCATCTGAAATAGAGTAGGTGAATCATTCTTTAAGAGAGCGTGCTTTCTGTCCTTTGTCTGTAAAGGGAATCTGTGGTCATAACAAGCTTGCAGAAATCAGAGTTACAGGTAAGAGGAATTGCACGTCCCAAGGTTAGGGAAAAGGAGTGAAATCACAAGTAAAATTGGATGAAATAGCTAATAAATTGCTTAACAGCGAAGAATTTCTTTTACATCTCTTTCTGGAATAGTTGAGTTAATTTTTTTTTTTTTTTTTTTTTAAAGCTAATTAATTGCACAGACACGCTGGCCATGTCTATGTTTCACACAGTTGCCAGTAGGTCTTAATGATGACTCTGTGCCCCACAGCGGGTAATCCAAGGTCAAATCTACACTGAGTGCTTTGCTGCTGTTGCATGCCTGCTAAGCCATACCAGCTAAGTGAATTCATCTTCTGTCACAAAATGTGCACTTTGGCCTTAGTAGCTTTTTTTAGCTCCTTCAGTAAAACAAAATCCATGGTAAATCTGTAGTTGATATAACTGATTGCCCTGGAGGCTTCTGCTCTGCTAGCACAGCTACCCTTCATCACTTTCCTGACCGACTTTACTATAGCATTTTAAAAATTTCCAGGTTGGAGTTGGTAGTCCAAGTTGGACTACAAAATCTAATGGCTGCTTTGTGTCCTGTTCCTTTTGATATGGTAGTATTGCATGCGGTGGCTCATAACTCCACTAGACCCAATTCTGTACAGGGCTAGTATGGGAGAAGGCTACCTGTTCCCTTATTTCTGTCATTTAGCAAATTCATTGGAAACATACCTGTCAGCAGCCGATGGCTTATGTGTGTATGAAAGGGTGGAAAGTTGCAAAAGTGAGACATACAAAGAAAGGCAACGCAGCTGTTTTGACCATGTGTTTGATCGCCAGCCAAAAGTATCAGTCATAATGGGATCGCTGTTAACACAGTCCCCACAATCTGTTATTTGTCTGCCAAAGCCAAGATAACTTCTAGTGTCCGTTTTTTTTTATTTTTCAGATCAACTTTTTTAAGAAAGGAGCAGAGATGTTTTCCAAAAGAATGGACGGCTTTTTGTCATCTGTTTCAGACATGGTCCAAAGGTAATGCAATACTTTTTTGTTTCCTTTTGTCGTTCCATTGAATTCTGAGCAATAGCGCTCTAACCTTCAGGATGTAGCAGAAAGTGCCTCTGTTTCTTTCTTACGAGATTCCTTCCATGCTCACGTTGCGTTGTTGGGCATATTTTGTGAAAGGAGATATGTTTGTACATGTAAAGGAAAATGCTTCGGTGCACTGCAGAGAGTATTTTTACAGTATAGTCAGGAACTATATACTGTAAAATGTTCACCTGCTTTCTTACATCCTCGTGTCTCTCCATGGACACAAAAGCATGGAATTTGGGCTTGAAGTGGGTTAACAGAATTAATATAATAGAGCTAAAGTGCCTTCTGAATTAGAGGTATTTATACTTACTGGGTCTTCTGTAATAATACTGTAACAATAATCCATTAACCTCTCAAATAAAGATTTAGGGCCTATAGTGTTTGGTGTTGTAGCTACGTAAGGCAAACAAAACTCCTCGCCCTAGAGAACATTCATTGCATCCAGTATAGGCTGTTACCAGTCCACTGAGTTCAACCTGCTTTGGCTAAGTCCTTATTTCAATAAACTGCCCTACTTTTGAATTCCTAATTTTGTGTCCTTTTTTTCTTAATCCTCCCCCCGTCCTCTACTTGTAGTGCAGATTGACATTTTCTTTATAATTAAGTCTCTGTAAATGTAAACTTTTCATTTAAAATGTAATCATATTAGAACATTAATAATTTATTTTAAATCAGCTGGAACGCTAGACTGAGTCCTTCACTTCATTGCTTCATACCTTTCATATCAGACTATAGCCAAATCATTACTTATTCTGACTCTGGTGGCGTTTTAAGTAATGCATACTTGTTAATTTGAGAACAGTGACATAAGTAATCGCCCTGTATAGTAGATTCTTTCACTAGATGATTCTTTACTTCCTGTACCCTTACACTTATTTATATATGTTTTCACAGTCACTTCTGAAATAAATCTGTCTACAGTCTACACAGCATTTGTACAGGCTGGAGGACAGATTTTAAACTCCTTTGAATTACTGCACTTTATTTAGTAAGGCTAGAGCATCTCGCTTGTGTCTTATAGGCGCAACGAGGATCCTGCCACTGGATCCTCACTGTAGAATAAGCCCTTGTTTTCCAAAGTCTGATGGATCTGAATTCTGGATAGTACACAGTAGTAAATGGAAGCATAAATAGGCTACTCAGTTGTTTTGCTGAGTCTGTTTTTTGTGTTTTAAGTCTGTCACACAGCAAAGCTTGAAAGTACAACTCAAATGTAACTAATACAGGAAAAACCAAACGAGACGCTTGCAAAATCCTGACTGACACTGTGCAGCTTAGCAATCACTGACACAGGACATGGTTTCATGACTAAAGATTATACAGCCACTGAAAACCATGCTGCCCGCTCCTGTCCTCCTTTAGTGCTGCGGATCACAAGGCCTCAGTGAGTCAGACCTGCTTGCTAATCAAGCTAAAAAGCTTTTTATTTGTCTGATTTTGTTTTCTTGGAACAACAAGCCATTGAGACCCATTGTGCAGCTACAGAATTTCAGCAGTGATGTAGTCTTGCATCTGTTTAATCTGCCTGTGAAACTGAGTCTTCATATTTAAAAGTATTTTCATTTCTACAGTGAATATTGCTAACAGTGTAAAAACTCAGAAGACAGATCACTAAAATATTCTCAGTAACCAATTGGTCTAATTGCCACAAATGCATATAACTTCAGAATTGTCAGCTTTTCTCTCCTTTCTACCTTGGAGATAGGAGAAACGCACCTTAGGAAGAGGAATCCAGTCTCAGGAACCTTGAAGATGCCAGGGCAGTTTTGTTGGAAGCAATTTGTGGTACAACAAAAATGACTGATCAAAAGGTTCATTGAAGTAGCATTTATGTAAAAACTGATAGCACTGTTCCATTTCATTTCAAAAGGGAATTTAAATAGTTCTTATTCTGACATTTAATGATAATGTTGAAAGGCATTAGGTTGCAAAATATGGTCTAATTTAATTCAGATCTGATGATATTATTCAGCCTTTATAACTCAGCCTCTCATATGACTTGGCTAGGTGGTAAGATGCACACAGCTGGTCTCATTTTGGAGGTAATGTGGGAGCTTAGGAAGTCTCAGCCTTCTAAAGATGCAGAAAAGCTGGAAATAAGCTAATATGAAACAGACTAACACCATGATGCAAGAGTGACTCTTCTTCTGGCAAGTCAGATACTGGTTAGTGCTAACTTAAATGCAGCACTGTGTTTCTAGATTACTTCAACAGTTACAGGATATCACCAACTTCTACAAAAGACTGGGGAGGGGAATGGGGGAAGAATTATACGTACTTGCCTTGTACTTTTCCACGGGCTTTTTGCTGCTGTCAGAGGCAGGAGAGTGGACTACATGGATCTCTGGTCCTGCTGTGTACAGCCTGTGTTATGTACTCACGTTCTTCAGAAGGTTTAACCACTTGGGCAGGAAGTAGAGAAAACATTGCTTGTTGCATAGGTGCAGGTATTAATGACTTTCTAAGGTATGCAATGACAAGTATTCTTATGTTCCCACCCCATGAGTTTTCCTAGTAGCCAGGATACAGTTAATAACTCCTCAAGTTTGGAGAAATTAATAAAGAAATCAAATATTTGCTAGTATTATTTCTCTGAAAGCCTAAGAGCAGCTGCTGCAGTATGGACCTCGAGAGGTCATCTAGTCCACTGTCCTGCTGAGAGCAGGGTCCGTTAGAGCAGAGTGCTTAGCACTGTGTCCAGGCAAATTTTGAGCATCTCTCTCATGTCGCACATGGCACACACAGTATCTGGTTACAGCTTGTGTCCATTGTCTCTCATCCTAGCACTGTGCACCTCCAGGAAGAGTCCAGCTCCATCTGCTGTGTACCCTCCCACCAGGTAGTTAAGCTAGCAGCAAGATCCCCCCCCATAACTTCATTTCATGAGGCTGAAAAGCAATTCTTACAGCTTCTTCTCATGTCACATGTTCTGGCCCCCTAGCCATCTTGATGGCTCTTCACTTGTCTTTGTATCTGTCTTTCATGTGCTGAGGCACCAAAACTAGACACAGTACTCCAGTTGGAGTCTCACAAGTGCTGAACAGGCAGGAATAATTACTTCCTTTGACCTGCTGGCTCATGCAGCCCAGGATGTGACTGCGCTTTTTTTGCCACAAGGGCATGGTGCTGGCTCACTTTCAGACTGTCCTCTAGGACTCCAAGGTCCTTTGCTGAAAGTTGCTTTCTATCCAGTTGCTTCCCATTCTTTACAGTTCCATGGAGTTACTCCATTCGAGGCAGGACTTTGTCTTTGCACAACTTCATGAAGTTCCTGTCTGCCCATTTCTGCAGCCTGTCAAGGTCCCTCTGAACAGCAACCCTCCACTCTCTACCATATCTGTCAATCAGTCTTCGCAATTTAGTGTCATCTGCTCCTATGGGTTGTCCAGCTTTTATTAAACACTGTAAACTTTTAAGCCTCAGTACTGACCCATGAGGAATGCCACTAATAGCTGGGTACTGATTGGCCTTTGTCTCACTGATTACAACCCTTTGAGCTCAGTAGTCCAGCCATGGTTTCTACCTATCTTGTAGTCAACTTCTGCAGTTCATATTTCACCAATTTGGCTATAAGGATACTGTGGGAGAACACATGAAAGGTCTTGCTGAAGTCAAGTGAAACAGCATCCATGGCTCTTTGTCCACCTACCAGGTTAGTCACTGCATCGCAGAAGGCAATCAGGATGGTCAGGTGTGATTTGCCCTCAGTAAATCTGTGCTGGCTGTTCCCAGTTGCCGCCTTGTCTTTCATGTGTTTGGAAATGGCTGGAGAATTTGCTCTGTAATTTTCCAAGGGACTGAGGTATGGCTGACTGGCTTGTAGTTCCCTGGATTGTTTCCCTTGCCTGTCTCAAAGGCAGGTGTGACATTTGCCTCGTTTTCAGTCATTTGGAACCTTCCCTGAGTGAACTTTTGAAGAGATCGAGACCAGCCTTGCAGAGACATTAGCCAGCTCCCTCAGGACCTCAGTTTACAGACACGTAGCTGGACCTCAGGTTCACAGAAGGGCAGTGCAAACAGATGGACTAAAACCATTTTCTACTTCCTTGTCCATAGATACACCAAGTACTGCTTGCAGCTGACATGGAGACCTAAGCCCTTTTATGTACAGTTTATCTAATAGGTTTTGTTTTTAATTATTGTATTATGTCACATTTTCAAAATGGCAGGCCTTTGGTTCTTTCGTTGCTGATGGAAACAAGGCAGGTTTGTTGGTGTGATGGGACTGTCAAGTGGTCTGTAGGAACCTCTGAAAATTAAGTGTCTCCCAATGATTGTCTGACAGAAGAGCTGAAAAAAAAATGAAGGTATTTCACTGGCATATGAACTTACTGTTGAAAATCTGTGATGAGTTAGTAAGTGGTCTCATGGCAGGAATTCCTGCATGTTACACAGTTGCAGGAATTAGACAAAATTCTGTGAAAGCCAAGAGATACTGTAGTAAAGCCTACTTTGAACTGTGCCACTATACAAGACCAACATCTGTGTATGTTCAGCAGTATAAATTCATACAAGCATTGCTTTTAGAAGCTGTATCAAAAAATAAATGTAACCCTTCACTCTCAACACTTAAGCATTTCTTGTGTGCTCATTTCAGTCTTACAAAACAGTCTCATAATTCTGGTCCTTCTCTCTCTCTACTGTTTGGGGAAAGAAGATAACTACATTTAGTACAAATTGCAAAAAAGAAAGCATAGCTACTGTATGAGACATTGAGAGTAACATCTTCAAACGGGGCTTTCAAAATAAAGAGCAAGGGGAAATCCTGACTATGCTTTTGCTGCCAGCCTGCCAAAGATAGCCATATTTTCCTTCAACCATTGCTAATACCTTCAGAACATATGTACCTTGTCTCTTTAGGCTCAAATGACATTTTCTGGGAGTAGTTGTCTGTTGTAGGCCTCTTTCTTCCATTCTTTCCTAACTGCAGTGATTTATCTAGTCCTTAGAGAAAGCCTTGGATAAGTAGTCTTACATTATATTTCCTATAAAGTCTCTTGTAAAAATAAACTTTATTTTGCAGTACTCTCCAATATAATCTCAACTGGTATTTTTGTTCATTTTGGCTTACAGATGTTAGCTATATCCTGGTATAAATTGACTAATGATGGCTTTGGGTTTCTTATAATGTTTTTTTTTTCAGCATACAGGGAGAGCTGGATGCTGAAGCTGAAAAAATGAGGGTATCCCAGCAGGACTTAATTGCAGTTAATGAATCTGTTTACACCCCAGATTCTGATGTAACTTCACCTGCTATCAATAGAAATCTCATCCAGAAGGCTGGCTACCTTAATCTTAGAAAGTAAGAAGACACTTGCTACCTGCTGGTTTATTTAGTTGCTGACTAGTTGCTACTTTTTTTTTTTTACACTCCTCAGGTAATGATGTTTGAGGCTGCTGAATCACTGTGGTAGCTGTACTGCAGTATTCAGCTCCTAAGTATCTCTCTCTTTGTCATCTTTGGAAATGTGTTTTAGAAGTGTAAACCAAATTAGAGGCATTTGAGACTGTTTTCCTGAAAACAGAAGTTGACTTCTGGTTGAATTCATGTACGGGGATGATTTCCGGCATTCAAGTTGCGAAAAATCAGAAACTGATGGGGCTGGGTTCAAATTGTTCCCAGTTCTTAGGGCTAAAGAAAACAGTGTTTACAAAAATAAACAGCTATATTTTGTAGTTAATACATGTTTTCATAAATGACTTCCTTCACATAAATAAAAGCTTTATGGACAATGCAAGTGCATAATTTTGAACGTATACCATATGTAGCTACCTCTGCAGATTTTCCAAATAAAATCTTCCATCAACTTCCGTAGGAGCTGTGTATATTGGTTGCATATAGTAACCCTGTTTATGTGATTGATTAAATATCAGTTTATTTCTATTTGACCAGTAATTTTTTTTGGTGAGTGGACATTTATTAATTTTGCGTAGCATTCTAAGAGCTGGATTACAATGTAATAGGACTCCATGGATAGGGAGAAGATGGACTCTGAGATACTACTTGCAGAGGATACTTTTTAAAATGATGATTCTTTGTGCTGAAATTGCTCATGCTGTTCTTCAGCTTGAAAAAACTTTTTTTAATCCAGTTTAATACTATTTCATGTCAGTTACTCAGTAATTCTTTTATTCCTTAATTAGGAGATACTGCAGAGAATGTTTTTAACTTGGGATGTTTGGAATTAGTTTAATTCTTCAGCTTTCATTAAGGATTAGGCTCTACTAGGAATAGGTGCTGCTTTTACTTCTTAGCAGAGACTCGCCATAAAAAAAAATCCAGGGTTGAACATAAAGCTCAGATTAGCATCAGGATATGTTTGCAGTTTCATATGTTTGGAGTCATTCCTAAATAGTAATGAGTCTTTATCACTGCATCTTCTCTTTAGTAAAACAGGTCTGGTGACTACAACTTGGGAAAGACTGTACTTCTTCACTCAAGGTGGCAACTTGATGTGTCAGCCCAGGGGAGCAGTAGCTGGAGGATTGATTCAGGACCTGGACAACTGCTCTGTTATGGCTGTAGACTGCGAAGACAGAAGATACTGCTTTCAGATCACTACTCCTACAGGCAAAGCGTACGAGACAGGTTTTATTTGAGGACAGCCAGTCACACCTACCTGTTCAGATGCTGTTTCATGTAAAACATGCTTGCTATAATAGTAAGCCTTTCTGGGTTTCCAGGAGGGTGTTTCCGAATTAAAAGCCTGTTCCTTCCCATCCTCCCACAACTGCCTGAATAGCACATGTGGTACCCTTTAGCTGCAGCATATTTGTGATTTTCATTCCTTTCATGGTTAATAGATACGAAGCTTGGTGAGGTTACTATGACCTGAAGTCAAACAGTCCTGGTGTCCTCTGTTAGCACTGATACACTATGTTTATATTTTAGGGGTATAACCCTTCAAGCAGAAAGCAAGAAAGAATATGAGGAGGTAAAAATATTTTCTTAATGTTGTTATTCTTGTATACAAGTGAGCTCGAAAAGTTCAATTTCATTTTTCCTTTCCAGTGGATATGTGCCATCAACAACATCTCCAGACAGATCTATCTGACTGACAATCCAGAGGTGGGAGCTTGTTTCTATCTTCAGTCCGTTCCTTCCAACTTGCTTTCCCATTGTTCTTTACGTGGCAATGTAAAGCACGTGTGTAAAAGAGCTATTCTGTCTTGTTTTCATAGGCAGCTGCAATCAAGTTAAATCAGACAGCCCTACAAGCAGTGACTCCCATTACCAGCTTGGGAAAAAAAACAGCAGTTCACCACCCCAGGTAACATTCTCACTTGCTCGGACTAGAGACTGTGCCCAGTCATGCTTTTTACATGGCAACAGTCACCCGGCAGTAAGCCCTGTCTAGGCCCTGGCTTTACAAGCCTGTGTGTTCCAGCAAATTCCTCTACTTCTGATATTTCCTACTGAAAACCATAAGAGATGCTGAGTGTTGAGGGTGATGCTTATTGCTACACATCACAGCTTTGAAGCTCCTTGATTGCCATTGGGATTTTGCTGTTTCTTCAGAAACAAATATAATGCTTTATTTCTTAAGTGCTTTGCTGTAATGGAATGACTTATAATGTGGAAAACAGAGCAGAGTCCCCAATATACATTGAAATAAGTATATTCTTATGTATTACCTCAAGCAGTTCCTGTCAGTCTGTCACAGGAATATGCCTTACACTGCTGTCAGAATAATTACTGTTGTTCTCTTGTGCTCATTCAGGTCAATCAATAAAGCTCCCCTCCTTCAAAAAATGTTAATAATGTTCTAGGATATGCTTATATTCAAGTGGATATTTTATGTATCGTTTCTTTGTGTCCACATGATCCTAGCATCGTGCTCAGTGGGAATCCCTCAGACTTCATCATCAGAGTTGGCTTTCAAGCCCAGTGCTGGACTGAAATCCTGCTTTCAGCAGCAGTGTGATAAAATAGGGCAAGTTTGTGTCACACTGACTTCAACATGAAAACACTTCTGTGCAATTTTTGTCAGAAAACTGTAAATTCTTACCTAGATATTTACTTCTAGAAATTCAAACCTTTTCCAGATCTTCTGCCTCTCAGGCCAGTGCCCTTACTACGATTTATGGTTTGCTTTATTATGACTGCTTACAGATTCCAAGGATTCCCTATAGTCATGGGGAGTGCCAGTCAATTTCTTTCTAATTTTATCCACAATGCAGCTGTTTCACTTTGATTACAGATTTATAAATAGAAAAATATTGCCATCTATTTCACTAGGCAAAGGAAATAGCTCATTCATTGACAACAAATCTCCCAAGACACTTTTACAACTGTATGCAACCAGAAAACTTCCTAGAAATAGGATGCTGCTAGTAAACTCAGCGTACTGTACGTAGTGATATGCATAGTTATGACTCTTGTAGCTGTGGGAAACTTAGAATTTTGTTCTCTTTGAGAAAAGATGCAGGAAGAAATGTGACCCAGTGTATAATGCTTCTTCTTAACTATCACATTGTAACAAGCCTGTGGCCAAGTAAGATCTTACAAAAATGTCAGGATTGCCATTTACACCGGTAGACACAAGTCCGAGTCTCAGTTGTTTGAGCTGGTAACGTGGCTCTAAATACAGCTGCTAGAGGGGAGGGAGGCAAACAGCAACCCATGGCTGAAAGTCAGCCCACACTCAGAGTTGAGCTGTGTTCAGATTTAATATACTAGCATTTACTTTTTTCCTAAATAATTTTAGGTACAACCCCCCCCCCCAAAAAAAAAAAACAGAGATTTTATTGGAGTCCTCGGTAACAGGTAAAGAGGAAGATACTCTTACTATGTTTAAGTATAGTGGTTCAGTCCCGCTTTGGATTTTTGAATGATTTGTCTCCCTTCCAAAGCAAAGATAGAGCGTCATTGATTGACTGAAACATATTATTATTTTTTTTCCATTTTCACTTTAGCCAGAATGTAAAGAATACGGAAAATGATAAAATAATTCCCAGTGAATCAGCTGGCGTTCAAGACTCCACACAACTCATTACTCCTGGAACACCGATTCAATTTGATATCGTACTGCCTGCCACAGAATTCCTGGACCAGAACCGAGGTGGCAGGTATGGCCAGAGACAGTGATCAATCACTGTAACAGGGAGAAAGCGGGGTATTGCAGCATGTGTGTGTGGTGACCAGAATCTGTAATTAGAGTTTTTACTCTTATTTCATAGGCGTGCAAACCCATTTGGGGAGTCTGAAGACAGCAGCAAAGATGGGGAGGAAGGTCAGTGCATCATTTTTCCAGATAAAATTAGCCGTAATGTTAGGCCTAATTCAGCTGTCAGCTATCCAGTGTCTCTTAATGAAAGCACCTGACACCATGGAGCAGCAGTAACAGATCCATCGTACACTTGAAGGTAGTTACCTTTCAGAAGCCAGTCTTTTAAACATCGCTACCTGTGAAAACAAACACCTTTTTCCTTCACAGTCCAAGCTGTATTCCAGATTAGGTTTATTTCAAATGTTTAAAGGAAAAAAAATTTGGTTTGCTTGAGTTTTGTCTTTCATGATTTTTTTTTTATTTTGTTTTAAAAAAGTAGCTGTTGACATCTTTAGAAAGGGTTTGGTGGGACTGTATTATAATTCTGCTCAAGTTTGAGGCTCCTTAGTAGCTATTTCTTACCCACGTGTACTCTGAAATCCCCAATCTAAATCTGGCGGAGGCCCAGCATATAGCCAGGAGCAGCAACACATCTCTTTCAGCTAAGGGAGATTTTGTTACTGCTGCCCACGTTCCCTCCTCCCAGTGACATGCCAGTAAAAGTCAGCAGTTCTGACCTTCCTCTGCCAGCACATGCAGGGCTCAGACCCTGGCTGTTTTCCTCTTCCTCTATGCCAGTCAGAACCGCTGTCTGGAACCCACAGCCCCTGTCAGAAAACTACTCACAGAACCAGACCAGAACTGACCGATTTGAACACTCACTTGCATGGGCTGTCCCGCTGTGAGGCAGGATGGGTGCCGGCTGCCTGACAGCAGAGTAGCTGTGACAAGCAGGCACCTTGGCACTGGCAGCAGCAGGACTCTGCTCCGCTGCAGCACGTAGAAGAGAGAACAGCGTTGAGGTGCCTGCCCTGTGTCTCATACTGCACAAGTGGGTCTGCGTAGCTCAGCTCAAGCTGATGCTTAAGAATCTTTGTGGTGTCTTGTGCAATGTAAACACAGCTGTTGTAGCCTTTGAACAGTCACGCTCAGCTGGACTCAGCCCGCTGTACCTTGCTCACCACCAGCCATAAAGGGAGCCTGATCAAACGATGGCTTTGTTGCATTAACGGCTACTTAGCTGTAAATAGGAGTCTTATGGTGATGGCCAGTGGGCAAGGAAGGATTTAATGAAAACCTGATTGGACCCAGCTGCATGGAAGGTCAGAAGGACACAGAAGCAAGCAAAGAATGTACAAGGTTTAAAGATAAGAGTTAACTTGATGGAAGCCTAGGCTTGTGCACAATCGCAAATTTATCACAGTTTATGTGCACAGTTTACGTGCACCTGATAACAAGATTGGCAAGTGAATTGTACTAGCTAATCAAATAAAGCATGAAGGAGCAGTTACACTTTTACAGCTTCCAAGCAACTGTGATTTTTTTTTTTTTTAAATCTCCCCCATTTGCTGCCAGTTCAAGCACTGTTTAAAACTGGGTCAGAGCACTGCCTGGCTCATAGCAGGAAGTCACCACTCACAACAGCCACCACCCACAGGTTTACTGTTGAATTGCCAAAGTGAAAAAAATAATTTCGTTGATGACTTCAGCTTCCGATAATTGAAGTAGCACAGCGAAGGAAGTCATGCCTTTTATCTTCCAGATTCACTCTTGCAGCAGATGTTCGTAGTTCGGTTTTTAGGATCTATGGCCGTTCAGTCAGATGACACAAGTGAGGTGATTTATGAAGCTATGAGACAAGTGTTAGCTGCTCGTGCCATTCACAACATATTCCGTATGACGGAATCCCATCTCATGGTCACCAGCAAGAACTTGAGGTACTGTAAAACTTTCAACTTGTCAACATTCTGTTCTCTTCATACAACTTGTGATTAGTAAAGTATTTTTGGTTTTGTTTTTCCAAGAAATACACCCTTTGAGGGAGTGAGATCCTGAGATTCACTTTTTACTTAGTAAAGATGTCTCTTTTCTTACTCTGTAGTGTCTAGAAATCATCCTCCTGACTAAGTTGTAAGAACATTCTACCAAAATTTAGGGAATGCAGTGGCGCTATGAGGCCTCGCAAAGATATAGAAAAAGATGCTAAAAAATGCAGTGGAAGATTCTCCTTCTTTACATGTAGTAACAGGAGGAGAGCCATCGCTGTCCTGTTGTCACTGTTCTCACTGTAGAATACGTTGATGCAAGACATGCACTCCAGCTGGAGTGCACTTATGTCCATATGTGTGTTAGTGTCTTAGCCCATACGTGCAGGATGGTTACCACATCATGATTCAGAAAGACACCATGACCTGTATGTGTCAAGCTGCTGCGAGTCAGGGTCTAGAGCTGAACCTTACCATTGACCGACTTGAAATCAGAGATAAAGCATTTGATTCCGTGCATGTTTCCTCATCTGTAGAATTGCTATAGTGATTGCATTACTATTATAAAGCACCTGGAAATTACTAAGAATCACTCTAAAATAATTTACTTTTTTTTCCCCCCCCCTATACATAATTGCAGGTTAATAGATCCTCAAACCCAAGTTACACGAACAAGTGTAAGTCACTTTTGTTTTGAATTTGATTTTCTACCACAGCATTGAATACTCAGTCACATGAACTTGAGCTCTTGTCAAGCTAACCAAATGCTGGTTAAAAAAAAATAAATTCTTTATTGTACTTTTCCAGTTTGAACTTGCCACTGTGACACAGTTTGCTGCTCATCAGGATAACAGGCGACTGATCGGCTTTGTGGTCCATCTCAGTGAGACTCTGGGAGAAGAATCCATGAGTGCATATATTTTTGAGAGCAACACAGAAGGGGAAAAGGTTTGCATAACATTTAATGAAACACTTTATGTAGAAAACAGGTCTTGGGCTTCTTGACTTACACATCTGGGAAACGGTGCTACAGAAGCAAGAGCAGCTCAATTTCTTGCCAAGAAAACATGACTTAACATGCAGGCCTTAGATGGCTCATGTCTAAAAAAGGACCAAATTTACAGAGAAAGCAGAGGCATGGACAGCAAGAAGAACAGATGTGATGATTGCTAATATCAACATTAAGAGAGAGGGCAAAGTGTGTGTGGAGCACCAGCACGAACAAAAAGGAATATTGGCTAAGTTGAGACATGTACCTCTGCACAGTTCTCAAAGACAAAAGACAGCCACACTCTCTTAACGCCACGGCATGCTTGCTGCCTATGATAATAACAGACTATTAGAAATAAGGAATGTGCTGGAGAATTTTTGTCTTAAAAACCAGTAATACTCTTCCATGCACTGGAAAAGATCCCTCAGGTTTGGAAGTAAAGTTTCGTGAATAAAACTGAGTTGAGTACAAGGGTTGACCAGCCTAAGAGAGCTTTGAAGCAGAACCTGAGATGATAGTTTTGGGGTTTTTTTGTAGTTAGCATGGTGAATTGGTATTCCACCTGTGCTTTTAGGCCTGTATTTAAGACTTAAGTTTGGATTGACACTCTGTGTTTTAGTCCTGATTAAGGAACAAAAAACCAAACCAAAACTCAACTTTACATATATTTCTTTTTTTAGATTTGCTATGCTATTAGCTTGGGAAAAGAAATCATTGAGGCACAGAAGGTAAGTTTGTTTCATTCACCTGTCTGTGTTGTGATACATCATGGTCTGCTTTCGGTTGCACCATCCAGGTACCTCTGGTATGAAAAAGGAACTACTGTTCCCCCTAGTGACAAAGTTTTGCAGACATCATTTAACACAGCCCCTGGGTAGTTCATGCAAAAATAAACTCAATTTGACTTTGCAGTAGCTTGATTTGAGATAAAATTTGCTACCGTAAATCAAATTCAGTACTATACAAATCCAATTGTGGATGTTTGAAAGGAAGCTGTGAGCAAAGTTTTCAAAAACAACCCCAAACAAACTCTTTGGGATGAAGTGTACATCACATACGTTGATGTTTCGTTGTGAGAAATTCATATTCCTTCCTCCCTTAAGGAGGAAAAACACACAGCTATTTTTTCCCCACTTAAAAATGAATGGCAAAGTTACCTAGCCCCGTGTAGAGAAGTTTATCTAAAGATGCAATGCTAATACATTAATATTTGCTGTGTAAGATTTCAGAAAAAGCTGGGGGAATGAACTTTTAGTCACAGGCAATAAGCACATGTATAATAAATAATTGATTTAGTTACTTTTCTCCTTGTTTTTCAGTAATTATATCAATGCCAGATAAGAACAGCAAAATAAAGGCTCAAAATTAATAACTTTTTTTACACTCAAGGGGTGGTTTTACTGAACCAAAAGGGATTATTTATGTTTGAAACCATTAGACTGAAGGCTGTCAGTAAAAAAAAAAACAAGTACTGGTTTTTGTTAAAAACCTTAACAAGTACTGGTGAAACAGTGTGTTCCTCACCTTGATGCAGACTGCTGAACTGTCTTGTTTTGGGTCAGGACCCAGAAGCATTAGCTCAGCTAATGAAGTCTATGCCATTAACAAACGATGGGAAGTTCATGCTTCTGAACGATCAGTCAGAAGAGGATGGAACCATACATGAAGAAGGGGAGGAATCAGAAGCATAAAAAACTCTTGTTTCCTGGAGCCTGTGCAGGAGCAGGAAAAGCAGGGACGCATTTTGCAGGAATCTTTGGTTTTCAGTCACCTGCGCAGACTGGAGGCCAGCTTCTCTCTTCCTGCTGGAGAGACTGCAGCCTCTTTGCAGTGAAGTTTCCTCTGGATTTACATCAGAACAACAGCAGGACTTGGCCTTTGAGGCTTTCTGCATTTGTGAAGGGGTGGTGTATCGGTGGGTCCGGGAAGCTGACAATCCTCGGGAAGGTTTCAGCATTAGCCCCTTGCTGCTGGTAGTCAGGACAGCACGGCTGTCGGCCACAAAGGGTTAATGTCACTTCTTCAGAGTTACACGGTGAGCAGCCTGCAATTCCACTGAAATTAGTGCAAGCTGTAAGCTCTCAGCCCCTTTAGCAAACATGAGGACTCAAATTTCCAGCCATAGTCAATTTTCATAATTTGCATGATGATGTGCATCTGAATGAAGGTTAAAAATGCACTATTTACTTTATTTTCAGATGAAGTTATTTTTAGTCTAGTTTAAGTGTAACAAGATTTATCTTTTGCGCTAGTCTATTTACAAAACAATTTGTTAAACACTAAATTTTTCCTATTAATATAATCTATTTTTATATTGCATCTAGAATAAGCTTACAAAACAAATCTAAGTGCCTACTCTTACCTTCATGGGGACCGCACTCACACATTCTGTAATTAAATAATGGACATAATGTACCTCCTTGATTTATTATTCTAAAAATGCCACTGACATGCAAACATCAGAAGTAATCAACAAATGTGGCGTGTTAGTTGTGTGCAGTTTTTCTATGGTTAGGCTTCTTAAAAGTTAAGTTGCCGGAGATTATAATTGTAGAACAAATAAGTACTTTTATAGTAAGAATTCTTTGTATTTTTAATATTATGGTGACATGCAACAGCCAAGTCTACCAGCAATCTTGGTTTTAAGAAACTGAGCAATAAAATGCTAGATTTTAAGTCTACAATGTATTGAACTAGTCTCATAGTACCTTCCTGAAATTAGACACTAGATATATTTGGCTAATAAATTCAGATTTTTTCACTCCAGTTTAACCTGAAAACTTGAGAAACTGTACTTAGCAAGAACAAACAA
>NW_009615076.1:0-20049 GCF_000690535.1 Cariama cristata
CGCTGTAGGCTGGCTGTCATCACCGCCGTCTGCGCGGCTTGTTCGCCTCCTGCGAGGCTGTAGATCCTTCTTAAAACACCTTGAAAAGGGAGACGGAGATTACGCATGGGGAACGTGGGTTCAATTCCCTGCTTAACATATTGCTTAAGGATGAGGTGGATGGGCCCCGATCTCTGGTTCCATGGTGTTGTGTCCCCCTTGGAAGCCCATAAGTGCTGATGTCTGCATGTATGGCCTGTCTTGCCCATGTAAAAGCCAAGTGTCCAGACCCGAGAGCACCCCAGGCAATTTGCAGGGGGAGGATGGGCTGCCTGTTAGCCCCATATCACCTCTTGTGCAAGACCAGAGGAGTCAAACGAGGTTTCGTTTGCAAACGTGAGCTCAGACAAGGCGGTTGAATGAGATCTGTAGGTTTTCAACGGAGACCATAGGAGAAGGACCCATGCTTTGCGTTTCTTCAGCCAATGCCCTCTCCATTTCTCTGTCCATGTCATGCAAGCAGCTGGAATCCAGTTTTTAGCAGCTGATCAGGACATCCTCCTGGCAGGTTGGGGTTGTTTTTAGAACATTCTCCAATATTGATGGCGTCCCCAGAGTTTGCTTTCAGTATCAAAAGCTGTCAGTCTTTGCCAATTTCACCTCACTGACTTACCTCTGCTGCTTTTTTTCCTCAGTGTCAGAGGAGAATGCGCAGGAAAGCAGTCTGTCCTTCCAGCCAAGCTGCACGGGCCCACATCTCTTCTCCACCATCAGCAACGGCACTAGATTTGCCCAGCCTGAACTCACCATTGCCCTCTGAGCCCTGGAAAAACTTAGAGGAGATCCTCAAGGTCTCTGGTGCTGCCTTGGCTGGTGGTGGTGGGTGAAGTGAGCGGCAAACCCTTTCAGCAAGCAGCCGTCCAGGGTGGAAGAAGCGCTTGCAGTCAAGTTCATGATGAGGTGGCAGGGTTTAGCCACCCGAGGGCTGGGCTGGGGGATATCTGGGGTGGATGCAATCTAGGCTATCTATGAAATGGCAGGGGATCTCTGAAAGGCTGGAGGGTGGTCAGATGGTGTAACAACAGAAGTCCAATCGGCACTGTTACAAGAGGGAGAAGGTGATTTCAGTCTGTGCTGTCCTTGCAGAGGCTGAGCGCTGCAGGTGAGCCTGGCAGAACTGCATGCAGCTTTGGACAATACACTCATGATCCCCAGGAGCGGGCTTCAGCATGCAGCCGTCACCTCCTATGGATACAAACTGCAGTGCCTCAAGTAAGCGTGCTGTGCCCTGTGAGGAAGGCCCTTCTGTAGGGTGCATGAGATGTCTGTTAATGCACTGCTTGCTGTGCCTGTAGGATCCAGGTGAGGCAGATTGCCAGCGAGAGGGACAAGGCAAGGCTGGACTTGGAGAAAGTGGAGAGACGCTGCCTGCAGCTTGGCAGGGAGTTGGACGAGCAGTGCATCGCTCTCAAGCACACCCAGAGCAAGCTGAAGTAGGAGGGGTCCTTTTGATGGGGCAGGGAAAATGGTCTTCCTGTGGGTGCCCACAGCCTCTCCCTCCTGTCCCAGTCTCCCTTTATGAATCTCCCACTTGTTTTGCCATTGTGTCAGTGGCAGAGAAGTCCCTGAATACCGCCCCCGCCCCCCATAGTCCCAGCAGCCCTCCAACCAAGCTCTTATCTCCTGCTTTGTGCTTGGCCAGAGGGGGTGTCTGGACCTCGTGGCCATCTGAGAACACATTCCGAGTGCCCCAACCCTGTTGCTTTTTTCCCCAGCAATTTTCAGGGAGAAATAGAGGCAAAAGAGCTGCTTTTGCAGGAAGCAGTCAATCACCAAGCAAAGCTGGAGGCTGATACACAGTTCCTCCAAGGCAAAGAGGCCCACCTGCAAGGGAGACTGAACCACATGATGAAGGTAAGTAAAACTGCCCTGAGTGAAACATCTTCACTTCTTCAGAGGAGGGACTGATTTGACCCTTGGTAACACCTGAACACCTGATCGCTGAGGCTAAAATTGTGCCAGGGACCATGCCAAAAGCAGAGATGGTGGTGTCCCTGTGCCTGGGATTTTCCCAGTGCTGTTCAGTGTAGAAGTACAGATGGAGAGAGCTTAGGACTTACTGCCCTTGTTGTGAAGCAGTGGTAGAAATGAGCCTGTGGGGCTGTCTAGCTCTTATCCTGCGTCTGTCCTTTGGAGAGATGAACCAAACCCCAGCCCATGTGCTGCGTATTAGCAGCGTGCTGTCCAAAGTAGGGTCTTCTGGGAGCTGTGCTGTGTTTGGCATGCTGATGTGCCAGTTGTTTTACGGCTTTCTGCTGGAAGACCGTAGCTGATGAACACATCCTGCGATATGAGGACTGGCAACTGCCACTTCTCGCTTTTGTCTGCAGGAAAACGCACAGCTGCAAAACAAGGTCACAGAGATGGCTGAGAAACTGGCGGCCTCTGAGAAGCTTGTGTCGGAGCTGCAGAAAGAACTCAACTGCATTGTGAAGGACAAGGTAGCCTTTCTTTCTCTGTTGCTGTTAAATAGGAACTTTCCAGGAACTCGTCAAAAGATTGACCCTTTTCTATGGAATCTTGCGTATTTTGCGTCAGTTGTTATGATCTCCTGCTCTTTGGACTCTCCTGCACATTAATGACAACCTGGAAAGAAAAAATATTGGCTTTTAATTTAGGCCTTTTGGAGTTTGAAAAAAATGAGCGAGGAAAGTTTGCAATTGTAGAAGATCCTTAAATCTGCAGTCTTCAAGTGAGAACTTTAGAGTTTGGTTTCCTAAAAAGAAAAGCTTTCTTTTTCATGAGTATTGAAGTAAAGAGTTAGTTTTAGTGTCTTCCACTCCAGTGAGGCACCTGGGGAAAGAAATGAGTCTGTGATCTTGTTAGCCAGTTTGGGAAGCTAGCCTGCCTGTAGTTTGGTGTCTCTCATGTGTGAAGAAAAATATTTTTCCTCCTCTTTCTGCACCTGACCCGTCCCACAGGTGTCAGTAGGAAGCCTTCCATTGAATCTATGGGTGTAGCACTGTGACTCTGGTGGTTTTGTACAGCTTTTGGCTCTCCATTTGGAGAAGTGATAATTTCCTTGATGTGAAGTGTTTCCCTGTGCTTGTGCAGCTGGGCCAGGTGGAGCCCGACAGCGCAGAGCTCCCGAACCAGAGTGAGCGCTTTGCAGAGATTGTCCTGGAGTACGAGCGGCAGTGCCAGGTACGAGTGGGCAGCTCTTCAGCAGTGCTGTTGTGAAAGTGCAGCTCTCATTGGCCATCTGTTGGGCACTTTGGCCTAGGGGGAGAGGAAAGAGGCAGCCCTGATCAGAGTGCAGAAGGCGAATCCCTCTGGCCTTGCTCGGAGTCTTTTGGCAGGAGGCAGGGCTCAGCTGTGTGCCCAGTAAAGCAGCCTTTCTCCTGCAGCCCTCCATGGGTTGGTTCCCTTGCTGGGATACCGGCAAGGGGAAGTAGGGGTGGGTCATGAATTCCTCCCTTCCTGTCACCCTGTAGCCACGGGCTATTTTGTTCGGGAATCACATAGCTCTGTGTATAAGGACAGACCCCCCAGCGCTCTGTTGCATTTCTTCTCAAATACTGGGAGAACGCTGTTCTCCTTCTTCAGAAAGCACGTTATCAGCTAAATTCTTCTTTTTCTTCTTCCCTTCCTCCTTCTTGCCCCTGCTTTAACAATCCCTAAAAAACTTCTTGCTGCTGGACTCTGCTAGAGAGTCAAGGTGAGCCTGTCCAGGTACCTGGTGTGTGCGTGTGGTCCAGGCATTGGTGTTGTGTGTCTTGTACCTCCTGCAGGGTGCTGTGCTCCTGCCCGGAGCTTTGGCCTGCCTGGGATGTGAGCACAGCCTCCATTTCCCTTCTCTCCTTTTTAAGTGACTTGTGTATCTTGCATGTTGTGAGTTGCCAGGTGCTCTGTGCCTTGGCTCCTGAGTCTTGTGCTTATTGCATTGCCCGTTTGTTTCCAAGTGCTATGTGTGACTGGGGAACACCACTGAGTAGAGACGGTGACTTATCAAATCCCCCCAGCAGGGCCTGAAATCTGCATTTTCAGAAAAGGCATTTCATGGATGCAGCAGACGGCCCCCCCCGAAGCTGTAATTAAAGGCAAACACGCTGGAGCACTGTCCAGCGCAGCATTGCTCCAGGTGGCACCAGAGGGTTGAAAATGCTCAGTGCTGCAATTTTTCCTCCCATTGAGCAGCCCCAGAGTTGTCCACGAGAATGCTGATGGATAGAGAGAGTCAGCCTTCAGGCTTCATCTGCCCCTGTGAAGGCACCCACTCATGTTTATCCTTTACCCTTGTTGAATGCTGTCAGCCCCCCTCCTCCTCTGCTCTCCTGTTTAGAATGGAGATAAAACAAACTGGGTTTGCATTGTTCTAGTGCTCAATAATATTTATTAATTGGGATCTTTGGAGGTATCCTAGTTCATAACCTCTTGCAGCCCATCAGTTTTCTGAGCAGCAGCATATGGGATATAATTTGATGTCTGCTCAAAGTGGACAGTCCAGAGGGAGGCAGGATGCCTTGTATTCTGCTGCATCTAGTACGGAATGGAGGCTGTGAAGTGAAACAAGCAGTTGCCCAGCTTGAGACATGGGCATGGAAGTGGCTCGTTGCACTGGTGTGGTTGCTCATAGCGTGGTGTTCAGCCGTGGGACTCCTTGCTGCAGGCTGATGTTGGCACTGAGACAGGATAAACTCCTGTCCTGGCCTCTGAAGAGTGTCTCTGTGCTAAGCAGGCAGCAGGGCCTGCCTTGTGCTGTGCTTCCCATGGGATCAGCACCTTCTCGCCTCGCTTTATTCCTTCTGCAACCTGGAAATGTTCCCTTCCAGAGCCCTGTGGGACTCACTTCACCATAAATCCTGCTGTTGCTTTGTCTGCATACAGTAGTGCTTGTTGGCTAGCCCAGATTCCCACAGGAGTGACCTGAGGATGTAAACACAAACCTTTGGGCTGTGTGAGGGACTGTACTGAGATCACGGTGTTTCTTGTGTGTTCGTTGCTAGCAGTGGTTGTGCTTAGGTCAAGAGGGATGTTAGGAGGTCCAACTGTCCGAGATGTCTGCAAAACCCCCTGGTATTTTGTGTTTTTGCATGCAAGGGCAGTTGCTTGTGGCTGTTTGTGCTTTACAGTGTCTAACAATGGTGGTCGTGGTAATCTGGGCATGTATTTCTTCTCTGGCTCTTCCAAAAACTCTCCTCTCTGCCTGTTTGGGAAGGAAGAAAATCCCTCTGCCTTATTCTCTTGACTGTGCTGGTGAGGAGGCTCTGCTTTTCATGCTGCAAGAGACCCTGAGTACACATGGCTGCTGGGAGCCGTGGGTGCTCGGCCCCCTGCAGCCCTGGGGAGCTTTGTAGTCATGTCATGACCAGTCTGTGCTTCAGGTGCTGTGGGACCAGAATGCTGTGTTGCGAAGGGAGCTGGAAAGGCTGTGTCTCCAGCTACGGGAGAGCAGGGCTGAGAGAGGGCTGCCAGCAAGAGGTAAAATGCAGGAGGGTTTGGTGCCTCTCCATCTTCTCAGCAAGAGCAAGGTTCCCTCTGGATCGGAGTTCCCATAGGAGTATGGGGTGACTTGTTGTGCCTGAGCTGCTGCTGCCAGTTCTGGTACTGGGCAGCCATGGGAGGGAAGAAGGGGGTGATGGGTAGTGAGGAGGAGGGAGGTGGAGGGAAGGAGCCTCTTCCAACGGAAAAGCTGGTGATGGTGACCTGTGGACTAGGCAGCTGGGAGTGAACAGGCAGATTTTAATTGTTGAGGAAATGCAATATAATAAAGAGGTAGCCGCCCCAAACTGTGGGTTGGGAGATTCAGGTTGAGCATTAGGAAAAAACTTCTGTCGCAGAGGGGTGATGCAGCCCTGGGATTGGTTGCCAGATAGATGGGGGATCTCCATCTTTTGGGGTTGTGTGGACTTTACTGGGTGAAGCTGCAGCCATCCTGATCAGAACAGCCAGGCCTGTCCTGTCTTGTAGGCTTGTTCTCACAGGGCTCCTCTGCACCAGTGTGCCACTCTCCCAGCCCTCTGGTTCCCGATTCTGCATGCACAGAGACATCACTGTCAGTGGAGCAGCTCCAACAGCAGCTGTGGGACCTGAAGGTGCAGCTGGAAACCAAGGTGAGGGGTGGGAGGGGTAGATGTCCTGACTTCTTGGCACAACTGCTTGGTAAACACCCTGCTACAGCATGGCTGATGGGGCATCTGCTCCAGGAGGGTCGCTGGAGAGTTCAGGCTGAGGAGCAGGGTGGTACCTCATCTCTCTGCTGCGGTTATTGCATGTGCTTCCCCAGTCCATCTTAGCTGGTAGGAGGGTTTGGAGTCCTCACTGGCTGGCAAAGGCTTTGTGGAAATCTCTGTCACCTTGGAAGATGTTTGTGTGGGTCTTGCTCATTATGGAAAACCAGAGATTATCTCTACTCAGTGTTGCTGTCGCAGCAAAACCAGCAACATGACCAAGAGGATAAGCAGCCAGGTCTCTCCTGAGGTCATGGGGGGGGGAGTATCAGAGCCCTGTCTCCCTGGACTTGCAGCACACTTTTAACCTGCTTGCCCTAAGGTGACAGTGTGAGTACAGCCCTGTCTTTAGACAGCAGTGAGTGCTCATGTGAGAGGCCTCAGTTTCCACCTTTACTCCTCCTTTTGCTGCTGAACTGAGGTCGGGGATACTTGCTGGGTTTCTGTTGCAGCACCGCAAAAGTAAACCCTAAACTGCCACACAGGTGACAAACAGTTCAAGGAGCACAAAGCAAATCTTTTGCCTGCTTCACAGTCCTGCCTTTGTGCTCATCAAATCCTGGAGTTTCTAGCCTTTAAAGGGGAGCTGAGGGGAGCAGCAGCTACTCACCACCACATCTTGGACAAGGGACCACTCTGCGGGGTGGAGGAATGATATGAGGAGCAGCGGCGGATGATGTCCTGGCCTCTCTCTTCTCCCTTCTCTCTGGGATCCCTTGCAAACAAGGAGAAAGGGGAGAACTGTGCTGCTTGCTGGGAAGAGCTGGGACCCACTGATATCTGCTTGCTAGAGGCTGATGTGTGAGACTGATTATTGCCCTAAATTCAGTAGGGATCAGCGCTGCCTGAAGAGTGTCCCCTGTTGAGAGGGATCAATAGATGGATCTGAGTCAGAGCTATTGGAGGAGAGGGGAGCTCTCGGGAGCATGGTGCTAATATCCAAATCCTGTCTCCTCCCAACAGATAAACTATTACAAGGAGGAAATCGAGTTAATGAGGAAAAACTTCGAGAGAGAGAGGAAGGACAGTGAGGAAAGCTTCAAGGCTGAGATGCACAAGATGGAAGACCAGAAAAGAGACCTGGAAGAAACAGTTGCAGAGTACTGGGCTGTAATTGATAGCCTAAAAGAGCAAAAACGTGTGTGGAGCCTGGAGCTGGAGCAGAGGTTTGAGATGGAGCAGGCCAAAGTGGGACAACAGCATACAGAAGACATTTACTATCCCGGGCAGCAGCTGGACCAGGAGGCAGAAGAGTGGAGGACACAGCGCAGGGACAGAGCGAGCCTGAGGTCTGACACCATTCTCTTTCTGGGGCTAAGCAGGAGACTAGGGGTGGATCCCCTGCTCATACCAGAGTAGGTTGGGCTGATTTCTCATGAGGCTGGAGAGCTGCTTTAATTTGGAAGAAAATCTGGGCACTATTGCAGGGCTGCAGCTTTTCAAAGTGAGACATCTAAACCCACCTTACATCAGTGCTTTTATTTCAAGACTTTCACGTTTCCCTGCATGTTCTACAACCTTGTGTCAGAGGCAATGCCCAGCAAAGATTGTATCTTAAAACAGTGAGAGAAATAAGAGAGCTTTCATCATTGTTTTCTTATTATCTCTCTCTTTCTTGGTCCTTCAGCAAACCTGCCTCTACTTGCTAGATCATCACAACCTGCTGTCTTCAAAACAGCAAAAAATGGCTTAAATTTCTCTGTATAGCCAAAACAGACTGGCTTGTGGGAGAGTAAGGTTGTCACTAAGTGGCTGTTCATCTTCCCTTTCTGTGCTTGTGGTGCCAGTTCTGCAGCCTCCCCAGGGGCCAGAATGGCCTTGCAGAAGAGACTGGAGAGGTACTGGACAGGAAACTGTTGCCTGTCCATGCCTGCCCCCTCCTGCTTCCCAGCACACCACACCACTGCCCCCAGGCTTTCCTTCTTCCTCTTCTCTGCTGTGCCTCCCTTCAGGAGAAGAGTCCCTTTGGCAGTATGCAAGTGAAGGATTTTGCTAGGTCATTATTCCCATTTTAGGGCTGAGGAGCTGAGATGTGGGGTAGGTGTGGGAGAAAGGAGGTGACTTGGCTGAAGTCTGTGGCAGACCAGGGGAACAAACCCAAATAACAGGAATACCAGGCATTTGAGCTCTGTTACCACCATCTCTGGTGAGTGGTAGAGGGACTGGCTGTATTGGGGAGCTTTCAGAGCTGTGGGAAAATATCTGATGGGTGAGTCTTTGAGAAGTGCAGAATGGCATGGGAACTTTCTGTAACATTTAAGTAACAGCCTTGACTTTGCAACTTAAAGAAAACCTTGCATTGCCTCTCCAGCAAAAGTACGTTCTGAGACTGGCTGAGCTTTTCAAGCTGTATAATCAAATCCAGGTCAGCAAAATGGTTTTTATCTTTAGGAAAGATGCAGAGGTTGGGCATAATCATGGAGTGAATGCCAGTGTGAGGACAGCTGTAAGGCTTTGTTGCAGCAACATTGGTGTGAGAGGAGGCGATTTCCCAAAGAGAAAGGCTCCAAGAGGAGGCTTTCAAGAGCAGCATGCCCAGGAGAGACAGTAGTGGAAGCGGAAGGAAAAGGACATGGTCTGTCTGTGGAAGAAGAGGCAACTAAAGTTGAAAGAAAAGGTTAATGAGGAACAAGTCAAGATGTGTGAGATGCTGGCTGTTGAGAAGAAAAAGAGAAAAAAAGCACCAGGATGAAACGAGAATAATGCAGAGATCATGGAGCTGAGAGCTCTGGTGTTGGAAGGGACAAGGAGTCTGGAGAGCTGCCCTCTGGGGAAGAAGGAGTAGGTCCCCAGGACTCAGATGAGCAGGTGGACCAAAATCTCCTGTTGGAACCTCAGCACCGAAGGAACAGAGAAGAAATTAAAAATTGTGTGACGGGTGGACCAGTGCAGACAGTGCAGATGTCTGTTGCAGCCAATGGCCTGCTCAATCTAGCAGCTGGAGCCAAAGCTGAAAGCATTTGTCAAGGAAAAACAAAATCTGGAAAGAAAAGATGTGCTTCGGAAGGAGGTAGGGAGAGCAAAGTTAAATGGTTTGCCTTCACACGGCAGACAAAGCAGCATGTCAGGACATAGTCAGACTTGATCTGGAGGGCAAGAATAGGGAAAAAAGCCCTGGGAGACAGAGTGGCACAGCAGCATGGGAGGAAACACAACATTCGGGCTGTCAAAATGGAGCTGGAGGGGGAATGGAACAGGGTGAAACTGGAGCTGATGTAGCTCAAAGATGTTGCGCACTGGCTGAAAAATGAACCCAGAGCTCAAGAGAGTGGCAGGTTTGAGCACAAAGACTCTTTGCAGAACTAACACAGTGCTGCTGCTGCAAAAAAAGCAGATACCTTGTGAAACGCAAGGCTGCTTAACAACATGATGGGCCAAAACACTCTAACAGCAGCTATGTTCTCCCTTGACACTCTGTAACAGCAGCTATGTTCTCTCTTGCTGTCCCCTGCTTGTGTTTTACTAACCGTGGGAGTGTGGTCAGAGCTGGGATGTGCTAATGTGGCTGTGGCTGACTACGCCCTTGTCTCCTCTGCCTTGTACAGCTGTACGTGGGTGTTGGAGATGCCACAGGAAGCACAGCATGTGAATCCTGATGTAAAACTGACTCAGAAAGCAGCTGCTGTGAGGAACGTCCTGCCAAGCAGGGGAGCAAACACCACACAGCCCAAGCACTAGTCCTCTCACTTGCTTGGAGAAGAGAGGAAGAACTTCCCCACTCGGCTCCTCTGCCTCTCACGTGCGGTGCCACAAAGTGCAATGCTGTTCTCCCTAGCAGGATGGACAGTCCGTTGTCCTGCACTCTCCCCTGAGGAATTTGGGTCCTGTGTGGACCTGGGATTTAGCTGTAGCTATTGGATAGGACTGTCTGTTTAACACAGGACTGAGCTTCCTTCCCACAAGTGCCAGTGTTCATGGCCTCATGGGAGACTGGGAGTACCAGTAGGAGTGGAAGGATAATGAGGCAGAGAGGCTACCTTGGGTTTGAGGTCACAGCTGTCGTGTCTAGTGCTGTAAAATCACAGAGGCCTCACAGGCAAGATGTGGCTCTATTGCAGTTGAGGGGTTGGGCTCACCACCTGGTTATCCTGTAATGAAGTCTCAGTGTGTCTTGATCAGCCAAATCACTTTGTTTCCACTCTTTGGCAGGCCTGCAACATAATTTCAGCCAGCTGGAAGCCACACAAATTCAGGGTCTGATGCTGTTTGTCCTTATTCCCCTTTATTCCCTTTCCCTTGAAGACCTGCTCCTTCTCTACCAATGTCTCTTGATTGTCCCCACATGTTTTCCGTGAGTTATTGAATGGTTGTTTCTCAGGGTTCTGTAGTTCTTGCTGTCCTTGCGAACCAAATGGGAATAGAGCAGGGAGCCAACATAGAATGCCAAGAGCAAACTGGGCTTTTGCATGGTTTTCTCACTCTGCTGTCTCTCTCTGCAGGGGGGGGTTCTGCCAGCTGCTGGAGGAGAACAGCTTGCTGAAAAGTCAACTTGGGAGACACCAGCAAGAGCTGAGGCTAGCAAAGAAGAAGGGCAGTGAACACTCTAAGTAAGAGAGGAACCAGTTATGGGAGGCTGGCAAGTGGGTGGATAGCTAATGTTTGTAAAAGGAGCAGCGACTCAGGTGCATTTACCAGATTTTAGCTGGCTCAACCTGCCTTTTGTTTTCTCATTTTTGAGCAAGCCAGCACTCTCACACCCTTTGCTCCACATAAAAGCAGCCGGTGCTGGGATGGGCTTGGCCAGCCAAAGGCTCGGACAGGCCAGAGCACAGGGTCCAGAGCCGGGTTTGGGGAAGGCTATGGGGATGGCTCTGCTGAGGGAGGAAAGGATAGGCTTCTTCACTACATAAACATTTTGGCCAGTGGCCTGCTGCTGCCTTAGGAAGTTTGAGATAGATACTGGGGTCACCCACCGAGCCATAATTCCAAGGAGTGCCAGATTTCTGGTGTGGATGGTCCCAAGAGTCTGCTAAGCTGGCTCTCCCGCTGTTCTTCATCCCCTGATTTTTAGGCCTCCTACAATGCTGCAGGACTTTGGATGTCCCCAGCTGTCTGCTCTGGGCTGGGCTGAGTCACCTGCTGGGGCAGAGACACCTGACCTACTCCTGAATCAATTCAGGGCCATATCCGTTTTGGCCTGGCTTTGCTTCCTGTTGCAGGCCAAAACCAGATGTGTGCTTCCCCCAAACAAGGCCCTTCTCTGGGGTGTCATGGTTTGCTGCTCTCTGGCCTGAAGCTAATCATATCCCTCTCCCTGACAGGAAACACGTGAGCGAGTTGGGCAGAGAGAAGGTGGAGGAGTTGGCTGAAATAGCAGAGTTAACAGCATCGGTAAGAAGCCATTAATGCTGACAGGCTCTTGGCTGAAGGATTTAGGAGGACAAAAACTGCACATGCTTATAGAGGAGAACAGGAATGTTTGTTTCAAACATTCAAACCCAGTCTTGCTTTGAACAACCAGCTTCGTTTTATAGCTTGTCAAGTAGGGAAACTTTGTGCGACAAAAGCCAGTGAAAGTCATAGAGAAGGGAAGGTGTTACTGCAAAATCTCTGATGAGGTTGACTTTACCTACTTGCATTCTTTCTCCCAGAGATTTTGTTCACTCCCAGTCTCAAACCCAGATGCTCACGAGCCCTTGGACATGTGTGCACATAAGGCCTGGCCAGGATTGCTTGTGTGCAACATGGATGAGGGTTGCAGGCTGTTAGTTCCTCACCCTGTTCCTGGGAGTCCTCATGACTGGGAACCACAACCTGGTTTTTGGACATGTCTTTTGTACTCCCTGGGGCCTTCAGCCTCAGCAGGGTGGCCTTTGCTGGCTTCAGCTTCCACTCAACCTTCAGCCACAAACTTGCTGCCCATTTTCTGCTTTTCCTCCTTTGGAGGAAAGCTGTGTTGGTGGCCCATTTTCCTGGGAGGCTAGCAGAGGAGTGGGCTGTGGGGTGTGTTGCCGCCCTGCTGTTAGATGCAGGCTTTCTGCTCACATGTTATCTGTGCTGTGGTCTGGTCAGGGCGTGGGCCAGAAACTGCACCTTGCTCAGCATTACTGCTGGGGACGGTGTCCTAGAAGCAACATCTGGGGGATGGTGCCCTTTAGTGTTGATGCAGGCTGCTCTTGTAGGCCTTACTCTGCTCTTTGGTCTGGTACTTTCGCATGTGCACATGGATATGTTTCCATTCATACTGTATTCTTACCAATCTTAATATTTCTGTTACATATCTGTACAGTTGACCCCCCACCCCACCTAGTGACCTCCTCCAGGGCTATCATCTGTGCGGGTTTTCTTACCCTGGAATGCTGTGCTTGAACTTGGCTGCTGGGCTTTGGTCACACTTGTCCTGAGTGCCCGCGAGGCCCTGCAGCGACAGTGGTGTTCCTGGGTGGGAGCCCAGTGGGGACAGGTTAAGTCTCTGTTGCCTCTCTTCCCACCCGAAGCCTCTGGGCATGAATTGTTTTTTTTTTCTCAATCTTTTCCAGAGTGAGAAGAGTCGGGGGGAGGTTTCCCACTTGAATGTCAAGATGCATCAGCTGGGCCATGAACTCACTGAGTACAAGGCTGGCCATGGTGCTGGCACTGGCACTGCCCAGCTGCAGAGCCAGAGGCTTGTGGAAGCTGAGTGGCTAGAAGGAGCAGAGACGGCCGCAAAGCTGGAGCAGCACCAGCAGCATACAGCATGGTGGATGGAGATGGAGCTGCTCCAACAGCAGCTCAAGGCCTCACAGGAGAAGGTGGGTGTCATTCAGTTGGTGACAGGGTGGCAGGCTGCTGAGTGGTCCCTGTCGTGTTGGTATTGCCCTGGTTGAGGCTGTACTGGACACCTTCCCCAGGCAGAAAAGACTGTCCTCTTCCTCTTTGTAGGGGACAAAGGACTTGCCCTCCCGCTCAGATATGTCTGAAGCCAGTTCAGGTGCAGCTCGGGACAGGTCCTTGCTTGCAGGTGCCTGTGCGGTGTCCCCTCTGTCCTTGTCCTGATCAGGCTGGCTGGGCAGAGGAGATGGAGGCTGAGTGGAGGTGGCTCACAAAGGAGTGCCAGGAGCTGCAGTTCACCATGGCTCAGCTGACAGAGGAGCTAGAGGAGTGGCAGGATTAGGTAGGGGCTGGGCAGGGATAACAGGGGCCAGGCAGGCCATGTCTGAGGGGAGAGAAACGAGGTGATCAGAATAGGGGAATGAGGACTACTAACGCAGAGGAAAGCCAGTGTGAGAAACCTCCAAATTTGTTAATATCCCCCTCCTGCCTTTTACCCTGGGGACAGGCTCAGGGACTGGCTTTCCAGAGTACAGCTTGCCCATGCTAGGGCAAAGCTGGACCAGACCTGCTTCTCAGTACCAGGTTTGCCCTTTGCTGGTGGCAGGAAGCAGAGGACATGTAGCACAGGCAGGATTGAAGCCCAGCTTGCCTGGGATGCATCTAAGAACAAACCCAGGTGAGCAGCTGCCTCTGCCTCCTGCCATTGCGGCACTTGGTGCTAGGACTCCGTCCCAGAGGATCCCTCCTGCTCCTCACTGCTCAGCAAGGGGAGCATCTCTCAGGAAGGGGGTCCCTGTTTCTCCTCGTGCAGCTCTCAGTGCTCTCCATCCCTGGATTTGTAGGCTGCCCAGCAAGCACCGCTCCATGGTCCTGGTCTGCTGTGGCCATGCTGGCCTGAGAGCTGAGGCAGGGGCTGAGGGTGCTTCCTAACCTCTCCCCTCACCTGCAGCATACCCTGGGCCTGTTCCATTGCTGGTGCAAAGCTGTAACCAGCTATTGACCTTTCTGTGTTACAGCTCTTGGAAGCCCAGACTCGGCACACTCTGCAGTTGCAGCAGGTCAAAGTCCAGATGAACAACATGGTGCCAAAGAAACAGTTTGAGCAGCTGCAAACCAGCTTGAGAGAGGAACAGTGCAAGACTCAGCAGCTCCAGGAAAACCTCCGCCGGCAGGCTGAGCAGACATGCAGGCAGCTGGTCAGGACCCAGGTAAGCAGGGAGTCGTGGGAACTCAGTCAGGGGTACCAGGGAGGGAGCACTGCCAGCCTGGAAGGCAGCTGTGGTCAAAGCCACCAGAGGTTTGTGTGGAAGATGCAATATATCAAGAGCCCGCGTGGAAAATGCACTTGATCTTCCAATTCAGCTGCAGTTTTCGTTCCTCATGAACCCAGTCACCGCCCTGCACTCAAACAGGAGCCCTCCCCACGCTATTCTGCCTACCCCGGACCAAATACCTTGTGCCTAGAGTAGCAGGAGTTATCCGGGGAGACACTCTGTGTTGGCTGAGGCTGGGGAAAGAAAGTTTGAGCCCTCTACGTGGAGGTGTAGCCTGCACAGAGCTGTGTGGTTTTATCTTTAGGGCGCTGGGCAACAAGGTGTTGGGTTTTTTATGAGTTTGTCCTTTGTTTCAGGACAGTGTAATTCAGTTGAACTAACCTGGGCAAAGATGGAGCAAATTATAACCTAAGGAATTAAAACGAGCAGATACAAAAACTGCATCCAAGGAAACTATGTCTCTCCCTAGGCTTGGCTGAGAGAGGGGAGGCCACTGGCTTGTTTTTATAGAAAACTTTGCTGGGAAATCTGTTCCTTGTCTTAAAACTGGTTGGTGATGACCCAGGGAAGGTTGTACTGCTCCAGACACTTGTTCTACTGCTCTTTGCATCCTGCAGCACCTCTGCTGATCCCCTCACGCTCTCCTTCAGGGAGTGTGAAGGTCTGCGAGCAGGGTCCTGGGGAAATGCACGGTCCAGGATTGCCAGGGGCCAGGTGAGTGCTGGGACAACCCAACGTTAAGCTTTGTTGCCTGCTGCAGGAGGAACATGAGCGTCTGCTGCAGGCAGCTGTGGAGCAGGCAGAGGGGCTGGAGCACCATCTGAGGAGTGCCGAAGCTGTGCTGGCAGAGAGGGCGGCTCAGCTCCAAGATGCCCAGGTGAGTGCAAGAAGGGTTGGTGCTGCGTGTTCCTGCCTGGCTGGGACCCCTGCCTGGGGATGCTGAACCTTAAGCCTCCTGTCCCTGCTGTAGGCCCAACTCTCCAGGAACAAACTGCTGATCAAAGACCTCCGTGAGGAGAACAGCAGGTTTGCAATGGCCCTGCAGGCAGCTGAGCTGAAGCAGAAGAGCACTGAGGAGAAGAACCAGCTGTTGGAGGAGCAAGCTTCGGCTCTGAAGCAGCTCATTGGAAAAATCACGCCAGCATCTCTGAATGGGTGATGGGGCACCCACTGTCGCAGTCCTGCCCCTGCTCCTGGCTAGAGTTTGTCAGGTGTGGAAGGGGAGGTGTGGCTGGGTTGGGAAATCAGCCTTGTCCTCCCTGGTCTTGCCAGGATTTTCTTGGGTAGAAAGTAGAAAACGGAGAAACCACACAGGAGTCTTTTAAGAAAACTTGTCCTGTGGATAGCTGAATTTTCCTACTGAAAGCACCAGCTTTGGTGCCTTTCTCAGTGGCAGAGTGTGCTGTTGTAAGTCAGGTCTGCCTCAGGGCAGCCATCCCACAGGAGCTGCCTGCACTCTGGCAGCATGTTTGGTGATGGTGCAGGTGCCTCTCTCTGCAAAGGGTTGCTTTTGGGGCCACGCTGTTACAGCTGGAAGGCCAGGGCAGGAGGGCTTGCAGGTTCCTCCACCTGGCTCACTCAGAGCAGGAAAGCTGTGTTGTGGCATTAAAGTGTTTGCAGTATTACAGCACCTCCTGCCATCTCCAGTCTGCTCTGTATTTCAGTAGCTTCCCCCCAACTGTTGCTGAACTTTTATTCCCTACAGCTCCTCTTGGGCTCTAGATGACTCTGGCCCTGCTAAAGCCTGAGCCTAGGATCCAAACCAACCTGTTGCCAGATTGTTGCCTCTGCAGCGAGCAGGACAGAAGGGCTGAGGGAAGAGCCTTCTTTCGGTTTGAGCCTCCTTTCAGTCTGAGCCTCCAAGGCTTGGGGCAGGGCTGGTGACCCCTACTCAGCACTGCACTGCTTTGAAGGAGAGCAGGAGACATGGTAAGTGAACTGCAATATCTTGCCTTCCTTGTTGGCCTTCACACACTGGCAGCGAGTGCTGCTCTTGCCAAAACAAGTTGTGTAAAAGGCTACAAAGCCAAGCATTCACATCAGCAAATACCAAATTTATTGATGTGCCCAGGGTGTTACCCTCTGCGTGGAAGGTGCATCATTGTCATGGTGCCCCTGCCTCACTCTGTGCGGAGCAGAAGGTATTTACACAGGGGCTGTGGTTTTCACTGTCTGTGAAAGGACTCCTAGGATTTTGAGGGTATGGAGACTACTGTACGAGAGAGTCTAGGCAAGCCTGATTGGATCAGAGTAGCGACGCAGAGGCTGGACAAAGTCAATGCAAAGAAGAGGGCTTAAAAATAGCTCAAGCTGTTGTTGGTTCAAGAACAAAAGGGGATAAATTGGCTGTGAGCTGAAACTCAGGCATCGCCTTTAAGTCCCAGCCTGCCAGGGCAGAGGGGTTCCCCAGCCCTGGGACAGTGCCAGGAGACGGCTGGAGGCTGTGACTGAGTAGGCCTCCTTGGTGCTTTTTCTATCCTGGTGGATGATGGCCAAGACTTCTCTTTCTCTGCCTTGGGGGCAGCCCTGATTACAAGGGCCATGAGGAAGCTGGGCTGTTACAAGGAGGGAGGCCCCACAGAGGGTGTGGGCTGCTCAGGGAGGTTTCTGGGCTGGGAGAGCAATGCAGTAACGCCCCAGGCGTTTATCCTGTTCCTGTATTCTTCCCGTTATTGGCTTCTTGGCTCCTGTCAGAGATGGAGGCTAGGCAAACCTCTAGTCCTACCTAGGGCTTAAGTTTTTGGAAGTGTTATCTCTCAGCCACTACTCAAGAGTGAGCAGCTCTTCAGCCTTGCTCTGGTTTTGCGATAACTGGAATCCTTAAAACCCTCTGCTCCCTTTCCCACCTCTGCTCCCTAGGTCCTGCCAGGCCAGTGCTCTGGGGAAGGAGACTCTTCAGAGAGGGACAGAGTCAGGGGCCTGGCCAGGGCTTCTCCCAGCATACTTGGGCTGTGCCTCTGTGCACTTAGCACCTTAAGGTGCACTTAGCACCTTAAGAAACAACATTTATAGGCCTCTGGTGGGAGACAAGGCTTCATGTCTAATCCTAGAAAGAAGCTTGTGCAGCCTCATCTGACCCTTGGAGGAGCAGCTCCATTGAGGCACCTAAATAACCAGTTGAGCATCACCCTCCAGGATCAAGATGGGTTGGGCCAGAGACCCAGGTCAGAGCGTTTAACAAACACAACATTAACTCTTGAAAAAACCCTAAATTGAAGGCTGAAGCAGTTCTTTATTTTGCAACCATGGAGCTCTCCTGGCTTCTGGAGCCCAGCTGGTTGGTGTCTTACTCACACATGCACAGTGTGAACAAAGAACTGCTCCAAACACAAATGCATTCACAAAACCTGCTTGTAGCTGTGGGGCTTGGATAACACCACCCCCACTACACCCCAATGCTACCCCCCCCGCCCCCCACTATGCTGGTTTACCAGGATCGCTACATTACCAGTATGCACCTTGTGGTTATGAAGAGCTGGCCAATGTGGTTTGCATAGTTTACAAACTCAGGGCTGATCTCCATGTCAGGTATCAAAGGCCGTTAAGAGGAGTTGTAGGGTGCCCACTGCAGAAATGCTGAGGTGTCTGAAGTCCTGCACACACCAGAGTTCAGTCCCCGTTGTGGGCAGGCCACGAAGCAAGGGTTGTCCCTCCTGTCCTGCACGCTTATGACAGAATGTGCTCAAGGACTCCTTGTCTGATTAACTGCTCGCATTTCCAGCGGGGTAGAAAGTGCTGCACAGAAAGACAGACAGACAAACTTCCCTTGAAACCCAGGCAGACTGGATTTGTTGCTCCATACAACCAGCTCTGTTTGTTGTGCTGTATGCCTGCTGCATTGTGGTACCAGATCAGGCAGTCCTGGGCCACGCAGACAGCTTGCAGCATGTGCAAGGAGCTGTGTGTGCAGGAACTGTGACATGCTGCAAAGCTGGGATAAGCAGGGGGATGTCATGGGAGTGAAAGGAAAGGAAAAGTGTGGAGCACACTCTTTTGTCATGGGTACCTGGCTATTCTTCTTCAACAGGACAGTGGTACCATCGTCAATCTCAAATTCTCCATAGTCTCTTAAACACCGCACCTGCAAAGCAGAAACGCAGTTCTCAGATCATCAGATCTCCCATAGAAAACACCAGACATCACTGCTGACTTACATGTGCCCCAGAACTGCGAGTATGGACACATTCCTACCTGCCTGCTGGAGCCTCAGTATAGAGCAGACCTAAGGGTCTGGGGAACAGCAGCGGCATGTCCAGGAGAACCGCCCCACACATACCAGAAAACGCCAATCTGTTAACAGTGAAACTGCCTTAAGGAGCAGGCTGATTGTCGCTACATGTTCTTACAAAGAGAACATCAGAACAGAGCGCTTCTGCTGCTGACTCTTGATTTCTCACATGCTCTTGCTTTGTTATATCAATTGTGTAAACCAATTTATAGTCTTATCTATCAGAGTCTATGTGAAATAGCAACAAAGAGAAGCAGTTAAAAATCCTTAACATGGGAAGAAGGTTTCTGGTTGATCTGAGAGTTGGTTAAGTTTCTGCAAAATGCTGCAAAACCTTCTCACTGGGATTCAGACCACTCACTCCACCCCACCAATTCCCTGGGGACTAGGAATGCCATCTTTCAACATACTTTTGAGCCCTCAGCAGAAGAGGGAGTAAAACGCTGGAAGGCAGAGTGTAAAGAGTAAAACGTAGGATCTTGTGGAAGCTTTGGTGCTCTCAAAGGCTTTGCTCAATGACTTCTGACTTGGGATGGGGGTGAAATTCTCTAAAAAAAAGATGGTTGGGCAAGATGTTTGTTCACAGAGAGAAACCACCAATCTTGCACTTACTTCGATGTACAGGCTTTTAGGAGGTTTTATGTCCTGTGTAAGGTCCAGCCCCTCTTCTCCTCCTACTGACCTCATGTAGGTAGCCAGAGACTTTTTGTACCGATTGAACCACTCCACCTGCAGACATTAACAACGATCCCTCAGGCAGAGCTGAGCAGCTAATGCTGACAGACAGGTCCCTGATGAATGAGATTTAGTTTATTTGTGCTGTCAGACCACTGTTCCCAAGCGTGTTCATGGCAGCCAAAGGTGAACACAAGCTCTTCTAAAGGGAAAAACTGCCCCAGAGGCAGAGCAACCTGGATTCAGGGTAGGACACATGCTGCTAACGTTAGCAGCTCTCTACGTTGGTCTAGAGATGGCATTTGAGAGCAGCATGTGAAGACCTAGTTCTGCTGGCTGCAAGTCTGATCTAGCCAAGACCACCTGGCCCTTAAGAGTGCCAGGCATTACCTGCACCCAGTATCCATTTGGGATTGTACCCATAGACAATGAATAAACAAATCGGTATTTACAGAAAGGCACGTTAAATGTGATGTTTATAGTGGGGGAAGTCTACCCTGTTTTGACTCTGCTAAATACATAATCCATCAGGAGGAGTAAGTGGAAAGAGGGGAAGAGTTTAAGACAAGGCTGACTCACTTCCTCCGCGGACATGTGAAACTGGATGGTGTTCGGCAGGACGCTGCCATACTCCCACCTTAGCGCTCGGATCCGCAGCAGCCGGTCATACCTGGGGGAAGAGACAAGGGGCAAAACCAGCATCTTCGCGGGGACGAGTGCTGGCAATACCCTCTGGCAAGGCTGATGCCCCAGTCTGCCCTCAAAGCAGGGAGCAAACACTCGGGCCATTCCACCCGCCTGCCTTCGAAATATGTCATTTTTGGCCCATCCACGAACTAAAACGTTTGAAGAGCAGGAGGAGACGGGGCCTTCTCTTTGTGCCGGCCCTTGGTGGCCCCAGCCGGGCACA
>NW_009615077.1:0-4407 GCF_000690535.1 Cariama cristata
TGTGACGGCTTTGGCTGCTGGCTCTCTTCGTAAGTGAGCCCTCAGAGAGCTCGTGCGGGTGGATAATGATATCCCTAATGTTACAGAGTGAAAGGCGATTTTATGCTGCTGCTTGCAGTAAGCAGTATCTTAAAAAATACTACCACTGTAAAAAAATAATGCTGATGATTTGTCAGTCAAAAATCATGTATCTGTTACAAGTGCATACCCTACAGAGAATCAGGTGCGTGCAGTTACTGGAAGAGGTGCTTTGCAGATACTCAGATAAAATATATATGTGACATATTCAATGTATCTGTTATATAACTTACATAATAGGCATGTGCTCCATTCATTTCCACCTAATATTTGCGTTACTAAACAGCATAGCTGTATAAGCCTCAGCATTAACTCCTTTTTTCCAAGCTCCTTGTTACGTTAAAACTCTGTTTGGAGTACAACACAAAAATTCTTTTCTGTGTTAATCAGCCAAAAAGAGCGAACAAGAGCTAAAAGATGAAGAAATGGAATTATTCACAAAATATTACATGGAATGGAAAGGAGGAAGGAAAAATGGCAACACGTCATATACAAACATACCACGATTTTACTACAGGGTAGGTGAGGTATCCAGATAAACCTCAACAAGAGGCTATTCTGTTTTATAAAAGAAAGTTGTGCTTATTCAAAGGGATGCTTCAGCTTCAGAAACTTAAGTAGATTGAAATCTGAATGATGTGGATTGCTAAGCGTATTTTTTTTGTTTTGTGCAATTTTGGATTTCAGCAGTTTCAAATAATTACTAAGCATCTCACCAAAGGCCACGAAATAGTTTGCTAACCAGGCAGCAGGCTTGGTTGTTTACTAAAGATAGGAAGTACTCTTTCAGAGAAACTTCCTGTTTTAACTAAATTTTGATGTGCCGGTGTTATAAATATGTATCTTCCTGTTTCTGTTTAAACATGGTGGGATGCTGCTACATGAAAATGGTGGGTCATTGGTCTTGCAGACTAAAGATAGGGCTGTTGCTTGCATCATCCAGCAGAAATGTTTGGTCCAGCAACTTAATGTGTGAAATGAGTCAGATTCGGATGGGGAATATGGGAGCACAAGTTCGACATCTTGATATTGCTGGCACTTGTCAACTTGACTGCTCAGATGCTGTCTAACCTTGCATGGTCTCATATTCCTTAGGATCAGGAGTTTCTGTCAATTAAGTTATGGACTATCTGTGTTTCAGTTGATGAATGCATAGGCAACCATCCCAGCTCTTATAGTGCTGTACAGTTTTGCATGTAGACGTCAGCAGAACTCTCGTACTAAGTATTCTCCCATCTGTTTTGTTGGCCAAAACAAGTCTAGGAGACACTCACAATTTTGAGACTCAGGCCGACGACAAAATAGAAAGTGCTGCACTCTCCTGAGTGAAAACAGAGTAGTAAATATCTTTTATGTGTGAGCCCTCGTATCTCATAACTGTGGGAAAGTGCTTACTGGATGGGTTATCAGGTATGAGGTAGGTCTGTCTCTCATGTTAAAAATGTCCTGCTTTAAATATTGAAATAGTTTGAGACAGTGTGCAAGTAATATCCCTGTAGAAGCAGCAGGTACCCTATAGCATTCTGATGGATAGTTCATTACTTTCTGTCAAGTAAACAGCTTCATCAGAGTGTGTGAGTCAGGACTACCTAAGAATACTTGTTAGATGTGTAGTTTTTGAATGGTACCACTGTACAGAAAATTAAAATACCACAATGTTTCTAGCTGCCAGCTGAAGATGAAGTCTTGCTTCAGAAATTAAGAGAAGAATCTAGAGCAGTGTTTCTGCAAAGAAAAAGTAGAGAGCTGTTGGATAATGAGGAGCTGCAGGTAAGAAAATGTTTTCTGTATGTCTTGTAATGGCTTCTGACAAACTTCCTCTTTCTGCAGAGTTTAATTGTCTCCTGTCTGTCCGCAAAATCTTCTAGTAAGGTGCTTTGTATTTGGGCACGTTGACTGGTTGTGAAATACTAGCTGAAGTGCTGTGTAGTCTTGGACTGGTAATATAAGTGTAAAGCTTCCTCCTTAGAATGTATATGAGCACATTCCAAGAATTTCCCTAATGGGCCTGGAAGAAGAAATAAGTTCTGTTTATGTATCACTGAGAGAGACTCCGAAGATGGTTGAGTTCACTGCAGTGCAAAGACGAAAGGGACGTGACCCTAGAAACCCTAGTGAGAGAGAGAGTGTTAGCACCAGTTTAGAGCAGTGGAAATACCGCTTGCTTGCTTTTCTGGCTGAGCTGATGATGTGTACTGATTAACTGAGATAACCTTGCAGCAAACCTACATTTTTGCTGCATTTCTTAGATGCTTTGTCTTAAGCACATTGACATCTCTAGAGAGATATCTTCTTAACCAAATATAAATGCCTTTTAAGAATCTATGGTTTCTACTGGACAAACACCAGACATCACCGATGATTGGGGAAGAAGCAATGATCAACTATGAGAACTTCTTGAAAGTTGGTGAAAAAGCTGGACCTAAATGCAAGTAAGGCTTTCTGCTCTTGTGTATGCTTGCTTTGAGTAACCTAAGTGGTGCTTTAACTCTCAATTGCTAAAATGGAAACAGTTTAATGGTGAGATAAAATCATGTCCATGTAGTTCTTGATGAAGTAGTTGCTTTGCATCCTTGCGAAGGTGTATTGCCCTACATATCCGAGGGAACTTTTGATAGAGATGTCTGCAAGAGGGATACTGCATTCTTTTGAAGAAGAAATTCTCATCAGCATGAGCATTTTTATGATGTTAGTGGCCAGTAAACAGCACATCTTGTATTTGAAGAGGAAATCATGTCTCCAGAGATATTGCCCAACCTTCCCTAATATCTTCTGATGGAAAGTTTCCTAACAGGTGTTCTGTGTACAGCATACAGTGGATATTCCTTCTTTATGCTCCTGTTGGAGACTGCTGTTGTGTACATAGTTTTGTGATTGAGTTTTGGGCAGAAACAGATTAGTTGTCAGTACTGGCAGTTCCTTTTATGTGCATATTGTTGTAGAAGATTGGAAGCTACCAAATATGGTGTACTAAAGAGCAATTAAATTGAATGAAGGCTCTCAAAACTCCCATGTCCTTAAAGAGTCTCATGAGCAGCAAAGGCAGCTGCTTTCTATTGAGTTTACCATTGTTACTTGGTAGGATCCCACTTGATGGGTGTGGTGTAGCAAATTAACATCTTTGAAGATACAGAACACATTCTGTATTGTTAAAATAATATTTTAAATTATCTGTAAGTTTTGGATACTGTAACTGGATCTGTCAGTGTAGTGTAATCAGATTCATAGAAGTAACTTTGTGTTTCTTTTACAGGCAGTTCTTCACAGCTAAGATCTTTGCTAAATTACTCCATAATGATCCTTATGGGAGGATATCTATCATGCAGTTTTTCAATTACGTCATGCGAAAAGGTTAGTTGATACTTCTTTTTTGTTAATGAGAAGTTGCTTTATTTTCAAGGCTATTTTAAGCTTTATTAATTACTTGCTGTTCTGTTCAACAGCAGTGAGATCTAGCCCTTTATTGCTAATGCTGTTTTCCTGGAGGCTTGGGATTTTTTTTCTGGTTACTAGGAGGTAGGAGTTTACCCTACCTCTGAAATCTGCCTCTCCTCTCATCCAGAGATATCCTTGATCTGTTATATGTATTGTCATTCTGATTTCCTTTAATCAGACAGTAGTGTGAAGAGCAGAACAGTAAAGTTATGTGGCAAGTGTGATCCTGACCACTGTGATCAGACTGTCTGGCAGATACTTTTGTTTGCTGTTTTTCCTTCTACAGGGTGGTGTTATCTATGTTTTCTAACTGTGCTTGTCAAATATGTCAGTATGTTCTTGTGCTTGTCACTATAGCCTTACCATATTTTCAGGTGTTTTTTATTATAAATAACTACTTGGGCTGAAAAATGCAATTTTATTTTTTTAAAATCTGTATTGGATCTTGTTTAAAAAGATGAGGCTGGCTAGAAGAAAGAAAGGTTGCCTCATTGTCTTGTCCCCTGGCTACTGTGTTCTTAGGTCTGATAGAGCCTTCAGCAGGGACGAATGGCACCTTTCCCCAGAGCAGCTCAGCTTGTTTTAAGTTAAAATCTTGTGGTGCAAGGGATGAGAGATGTGTTGAGCAGGAAACGTGGTGAGTAGATGCGCAGAGTATGCAAGGAAGGAGTAATAGACCCATTTGCAGCAAGCAACCAACCCAAAAGCTGCAGGATAGCAGACTTGTGAAGAAGTCTGTGAAAATTGTACGCGTTTCAAAAAGGCCTGCCTGCTTGGACACAGCAGAGATTCTTTCAGAGCTCTTTATTTCATTTGTTTCACCCACAAGTTTTAAGTCTTGTGTCTTTATGGTGATATCTTTTTCCTAAAAAAAACCCCAACCAACCAAAAAAG
>NW_009615078.1:0-211 GCF_000690535.1 Cariama cristata
AGATGGGGGGAAGGTCTGAAAAACAGGCTGCAAAGTGGGTTTTCGAAGGAGCCGCAGCTTCATCTGCGGGCGAACAAAGCCAAAAGCCTCTACCTTGGGCCAAAGTCTAATTTAATTAATTGGGCAAAAGCTAAATTAATTAAATGCAGGAGAAAAAAAAAAAAAAAACGTTGCTAATTGTCGGGAAGGACAACAGTTCCAAACTGGGAGA
>NW_009615079.1:0-9335 GCF_000690535.1 Cariama cristata
TTCAGCTGCTTTCCCCTTGGAGGAACCCGGTGGTTTATTCTCCTGGAGCCACTTTTTTTCCCGTGTTGATTTTCTTAAGTGTTTCCCGCTTGTACATGCAGAATGTTACAGGCACCCCGTGACTCTTTGTCCACTGGATAAATAGTTGTTGGTGGTTTATTTTTTTCTTTCTTGCTGGCTGAAGCCTTGCACAACACTTCACTGCAGGCAGCCTGTCCATAACAAGTCGTGGTGTGTTTGTGCTGTCTGACACAGTCTTCTGCAGAGGCTTTGAGGATATTCAAATCTCATGAGGGTTGGCAGTTTGCAGGAAACCACAGTCTGGCATGAAGGGATAGTCCTGGGCTGTTCAAGTAGGGGTTGGATTCTGTAAATCTCAGACGTTTCTGGTTTGTAAGATTTATGGCCTAGGAAATTCTGCTTACATACTTTTTTAATGGGAAAATGCAGGGATAGAAGAGATACTTGTGTTTCCTCTTGAATAACGTGACCTTTAAAAGAATGAAACCTCACTTGACAGAGGTTCTTAGGAAAGGCAGCTGTGATTGGGACTAAGCTATACCCATGTTTGCATGACAGTGACTCGATGTTGGAGAGCAGCCTTGTCTGACCTTGTTTAAATGACAGAGCAGACTAGAAGGACGAACAAAAGACCTGTCTGTATATCTTAATAGGTTGGAGCAGTAAGAAAGAAGGTGTTATAAGAGTCTTGCCATCACAACCTGACTTGCTATTGGAAAAGAACCTTGAACTGCCTCCTTAGCTGCCAGAATAGTTTATGACTATGAGGAATCAGGTCATGCTAGCAAAATGCAGCTGCTTCTGGGCAGTAGCATTTTTGACAATATCATTCAACACTTTACGATGAAAACTGGAGTTGAAGTATCTAGAGAAATATCTTGGCTGAAACTGGAAGGAAATACCAATGTGCTGCATGTGCACAGCTGAGCTGAAGTACATCAGTCTTTTTTGATAGTGGCAGCTCTTACCGTCCTGTGGAATAATCTTTAAAGCCTGGAAAATATTCAGGAACGTAAATATTACTTTCCCTTTTGAAATGCAGTTCAAGTATTGTTTGACTAATTTCAGTGTCAAATGATTTCTGCTTTGTATTTTATTGAAGGTGCTATTAAAATCCCGACTGTTTCTGTATCTCCGGAGGACTTGAATACAACCGCCATGGCAGAATTTGGGAGTTACATTCAGGAAGGTACTAAGCTTTCATTCTTACTAATCTCTGCTGCTCAGTTTTATTTTCTTAAACAAACTGGAGAGAATATATATGGTTCTTGAATATAATGGAACAGATTTTTATTTTGTTTTTCCTCAAGAAAGGCCTGGCAAAAATTGTGTACATAAGTCACTTCTGCAACAGTGTACTTTGGTGTAGCAATGGCCAAAGCTACAACAGAGAAGGTTCAAATGTCTTTTTGCAATGGTGATGTTCAGTCCTTGAGATGATTAAATGACCTTACTGTTAAAAAAAAAAAAAAAAAAAAGAGGAAGACTACTCCTGCCTCAGCCTACTTTTGTGGCAGTCCCATCATTGCTACCTGCAAAACAGCTGCAGCACTGGTGAACAACAGTTCTGGTTTTGCTTAGGAAAGTCTGAAGTACAAAGTGAGATGGATTGGTAGAAGTGTGAGAACAAAGCCGCATATCTGCTTCCTGAAGCAAATTTGTTGTGGTCACTGTTATTGACAGTGCTCCCCTTGAAGCTAAATAGGTGACTACTCTGTGGAGTGTATAATGATAAAATTGGACATTACTGTTAATTTTTCTTTTTCACATGTTTTTAATTTTTTTTCTTAACAGTCTTCCCGGCTGTATTTTCTTCAAAGTTCATTCAACATGAAATTGTTGGGAAATACAGCCATCTCTTTACTGTTCAGGGTTCTAACCCTGAAATGATGCCCTATATGCTGCTTGCACACATGGATGTTGTGCCTGCTCCCCCAGAGGGCTGGGATTTCCCTCCTTTCTCGGCTGCAGAGCATGAAGGTTTCATCTATGGACGAGGAACGCTGGATAACAAAAACTCTGCCATAGTACGTTGTCTTGGTAATATCATTTTGAAGAGATAAAAAGCCTGAAAAAGGCAGATTGGAGGAATCTATTCTCTTGAAATTTACTATATTGTCTCTCTTGCCCCTCTTTAAATGCAGGATGTTAGTGATAAATTCCTAAGCCCTGCAGTTTTCTCCCAACTCTTCCTAGAGATGAAGTGGAGTGGTCTTTTATTACTGAAGAAAGCAGAGTTAAAGCTCTTAGAAGATACAGAAAAACATATTCAAAGATACAGATGTATTTGGTTAAATGCCATATTTAAATTTTATGTCAAATACTGTGTTTGAAATCAGGGATAGACCTTTTGCTTTTTCCCAGATGTCACATGGGCATTCAGAGCCAAGCTTGGCCCTTTGAAAAGGCTTCAGTTTCAAAATAAACAATGTTTATTTGATATTGTAGTCAAATAACCTTGTATCTTTTATCTAGTCTGTGGCAGAACAAAGAGCTGTTGTACTAAGTACATTTGGGAGGAAAAAAGTAAAAAAACATGGATCTGTGAAGGATTTCTCATTTGGGGAAAGGCTGATAGAAAATTAATAAGGAAAATAGTCCTTTGGGACTTGCAGAAATTACTTCCATGACAGCCCTGTATTTAAATTTGAACAGATATTTAGCAAACCAGTGTCACAAATGCTGTGGCTGCTTATTGCAGCATAGGCCATACTCCTAGAAAGTTTCTTCAGGTTGTTTAATCCTCAGTTTCAAAGTCTTGCAACTTAAAACTTCATTTTGATGCTTCCTTCTACTGTGAACTGCCCAAGTAACTCCTCAAGTGCACAATAAATATGAACAATTCCAGTGAACACAGCAAAAATGAGTGCTGACAAGGTAGAGGAGATACAGTTTCTTCTCATGTAAAAAATTAACTAGCTTAAATTGAAAAAACAGGTGAGATGGAATAATATATCAAATGGAAGATTTCATTTCTCATTCTTCAGGTTAAGTTTCTCCTGTTTCTGTCATCTTAGCACTTTTTGTACAAAATATACGGCTCATTACAATAAATGGATTTGGTAGCTCCAGTGTGTAGGATAGGCAGGTCAAAGGAACAGTGAACTCCTTGGATGATTATGATCCCCTTGGATAATTATGACTCTGTCGTGCTTCCTGTGCAGTTTGTCACTGACTTCATCAGTAGCAAGAACAAGCTTACACTGTATTTTGTGTATGCACACTGACACTGTGTAGCACGCTGTCTTAAGCATTATTGATCAAAAATATTGCAGTGTGTTTTCCGGAGAATATGAATATCATCAGTAGGAGTTGTAGAAATAAAAGCTCAACTGTGAACAAGACAAAGTCTCCTTAAGGGCTGTGAATGCATCATATTTCTTTTACGTTACATTGCAGTCTTTTACATTTATTCTCCTTACTAACACACAAGAATAGTACAATACATTCTGATTATTTATTTTTTTTCCTGCAGGGTATTCTGCAAGCTCTAGAATTTTTGCTGAGAAGAAATTACAGACCCCGCAGATCTTTCTATGTTGGTATTGGACACGATGAAGAGGTATTTTCTTTCATTGCATTGAATTAACAAGTTGTTTGCATTGTTCATGTATGTAACAAGGCTTAATTTTTAAACATTGTTTAGCTAGAAAGTCTTTCCTGTTTTTCTTGGTTGTGTGGGTAGATACTGTGTCAGACACGTGGTCATAGTTATATATTGATTGTTTGGCTTTAAGTGACATTGACAAAGGGTTTGGTGTGATGAGTGGAGAAAAGAACACAGTAGCGTGTTAGTTCAAATTCTTTTCTGCATGGAAGGTGCAGCAGGAGTCACATTTTAGAGTATATGTAGTACATGACAAGCTGGCTTGAGATTTACATGGTTGTTCTGAATGATCAGGAAGAGCGAACAAAAATGTTCCACTTTTGTTGCTGGTATGCCCCCTAGTAACTGGTACAAAGAGACAGGTGAGGTGGTTTTGTTTATTCATTTTCAAAATATAAAGATAAAGAATTGTTAATAGTTAAAATTAATAGCTCTTTAAACGAATACTTCTTTAAAATCACTAATCTGTGGAGCTTATAGCTCTGAGATATCATGGTGTCCAAGAGCTAGTAGGATTCAAAGCAACCTTCAGTGACTCGTGAATGAGAGCATTCCTCAATGTGATTATAAATTCATCTGCTACTAGGCCATTAACAATCTCCAATGAATTTTGCTAGGAAGAATCTTTTATTGATAGGTTGCTCTAGAGCTGTCCACTAGGAATTTCTTGTATTCTTTGTGTTGTAGCACTGGTCACTCTGAACAGCAAGATGTTTTCCAGTATTCTTCCCAATGGTATGGCTTAATCTGATCAGTTCCTCTGACTGGATTCTCACAGGTGTCTGGTCGGAAGGGAGCAAAGAAGATTGCATCTCTGTTGGAAGCTAGAGGAGTGAAACTCTCCTTCTTACTAGATGAGGGAAGCGCAATACTAGATGGCATCATTGCGGGGGTGAAGAAGCCAGTAGCTCTGTAAGAGAATACAATTGACCATGATGAAAGTGATACATTTTCAATAATTTGTGAGAAATGACCTCACCAGAATGTGAGGTCAGTTCTTCACCACAAGGGTGGTGAGGCAGTGGCACAGGTTACCCAGAGAAGCTGTGGCTGCCCCATCCCTGGAAGTGTTCAAGGCCAGGTTGGATGGGGCTTTGAGCAACCTGGCCCAGTGGAAGGTGTCCCTGCCCATCGCAGAGGGGTTGGAACCAGGTGATCTTTAAGGTCCCTTCCAACCCAAACCATTCTATGGTTCTGTGACCCTGCTAATGTCAATAAGATACATTTTTCAGGCCTGTGGCAGTGTTAGTGTTGCTAAAGCTACAGCAGTGGCACAAAGTGGAAGCAAAGGACCTTCAGTGTTTGCTTACTGTCCATCACAGCAGTGCTGACAAAAGCAGAACGTTCCACTTAGCCAGTGCAATCATGTTAATTTTATGTTGTAGAGTCTGCTCACTGGAAAAGTAGCCAAGACATCAGTCTTCCAAACACCTAAAGATTGTGTTAAGGATTTGTTGTTGCTGCTTCTCTGGTGTTTTTTATGATACTAAAAATATGCAAAGTAGTTCTTTTTACCTATAGTCTGTGCATGTGTGTTTGGAGTTGCATTAATCCCTTTTTTATTTGTCATTGACCAGAATTGCTATCACAGAAAAGGGTTCAATAACACTGAACTTCACTGTGGAAAAAGAGCCGGGACATTCATCCTTTCCTCCTAAGGAGACAAGTATTGGCATTCTTGCAGCGGCGATGTCCAGGTGAGAGTTTTCCTATCATCTAATGTCAAAGACTGTCAAGCAGACTCCTAAGTCACTGATAAGTGACTTTCTTTTTTTAATATTTATATTTAGACTATTTTGCAAATTCCCATTATATCTTTGAAATTGAAGTTTGTGGCTCACTTTGAAGGCCAGAAATGCAATCCCCAGCAAAGGGACAATTGCCAAGTGTCTGGAGTGTCTTTTCACTTCAACTGTTCCTAGTGTCAGTTGATCTCTAAAACCAAGACAATTGCTGCATCATGATGTCTACCATAATTTACTCTGTAGCAATAGAGATTGCTTTGTTTGGGTTGCAGAATTTCTCTGGAATTTATTCTTGCACATACGTGCTGCCTCTAGCAGGTCATTATCCAAGCCAGTAAACATGGTGTAAAGTCAGAATGTGAGTGGGTAAGTCATCTCTTTACGTGTCAGTGTAGATATCAAATTGGCTAATAAACACGTTTTTTAGAAAAACTATATGATGGAATTTGGCATGATATTTTTCCAGATTTCCATTTCTTCTTTCTAAGAGTCAGGCATTTGGATTTTTTTAGCTGTTCTTCAAAGAAAATCTTTGCATGTGACTGAAATGCTCAGAAATCTGTCATGGAGCTGTGCTCGCAGATTTACTTACCAGGAGAGGAAAGTGTGATTGCATCTCAAACATCTGGATGCATTTCAGAAATCAAATTCCTATCGACCTTCTGGAGCAATAATAGAGATTTTTTTTTTAAATTTCAAATGTTGATTTGCTTTGCCATAGACTGGAGCAGAATCCCTTGCGCAATCTGTTTGGCCATGGGCCAGAACTCATGACTATGGAGCACCTCGTGTCAGAGGTGAGGAAAGAACTATGATTTCATTCTCAGATTTTCATATTAATAAGTGAAGAGTAACCCAGCAATGAATTTAGAGCATAGTTATGTAGTTCCTAGAAAGGAGAAGGCTTAAGCTGGCCTTTCTCCCAGATAACTGTTTCTGCTGGAATTGTTTCAGCCGTAGCCAAGTGAGTACGCTGTCTTCTTGAAAACTAGAAAATTCCTGATTTGTGGTTTTATTTCTTCCACTTAGTTCAGATTTCCTCTCAATGTCGTCATGAGCAATCTATGGCTGTTTTCACCTGTTGTCAGCAGGTAAGAAAATATATCCTTGATAAACATTCACAGCCTCTCACCCTTAAAAGATGAAGACCACTAGCCATTTCTAGTCTTCCCAGGAAATCAGTTGTACCATTTCATAGTTTAGACAATGTCAGTGCTTTACTATTAATAACCACTTTGTTAATTGAATACACTATCATTCAGCTTATTGCCTATGTAATTGTGGTCTTATGTTTTACTGATATTAAACTTCTTTGAAATTATTTTTTTTTCTTTTTTGTAAGAGTTCTTGCCTGGAAACCTTCCACCAATGCCTTGATTCGAACTACTACAGCAGTCACGATGTTTAACGCAGGAATCAAGGTAGCTTCATTTTAATTTTTCTACATGTAGTACCATGAGACAATTAGGATATTGGGTTCCACCTGTTTATATCGATTTATAAGATCAGTACAGGCCCTGGTCTGAGACTCTGTTTGATGTCACTACCAGTCTCCTTTTTACTTTAGATGTGGCTTGGATTTAGCTACAGTTGAAAATTACTTCCTTTCAGAAGTATCTGATCTCTGTCACAAAAAGATCTCTGTAAACCAGTGTTAAGATTGTTTATATTTTAGGATGGACAAGAAAGAGTAGTCATACGAAGTATCAATGACAGTATTTGAAACTGTCACAGTCATAAACGCTTCCCTAGCCCAGGTGGGGTCTTGTGTTTGTGAGCACACGTCTGGCGTTTACCTTCATTCCCGTAGGGTCAGTGTGCACCTTGGACGGAGAGAGATAACAGGTTCTGGCTGAGACAACCAGATCTTGCCCTGATAAGAAGGTGTAGCTATCCAAAAATACTGTAGCCTTGGAAAATAAACAGGCTGTTTGATGCGTCTCTGTTACTGAAAAGTATCACTGGACAAGAAAACAAGATGCAGTGGCTGAACAGTGACACTGAGTGGCCAGGAGGGAAGTGACACCCTGGTTTCTTGTTTTTTTCTAAAGGTTATATTTTTTGTTTAACAAAATTATAAATATTCATTCTGTAGAAAAGAAGAGTTATGTGTCTTCAGTAACATCATTTGTTAAGCAACTTACATGTCTCATATTTGGGGAAAAGTAATACGACAATGAGGTAAAAACACTGTGTTAAAAAAAACTACATAAACTTTCAAAATTTCTCAATATAAAGTTTCTGAAGGGAGGAAAACGTCTGTGTGACAGCTGACTTCATTTTTGTTGAATTGATGAATATTTCTTTGTGTAGTCATCTGCATTATAGAGAAGATTTACAGTATTTTAACACAGAGTACAGAAAGACACATTGCACTTAGTGGAAACAGTGAAGAATTAGTCTGGAGTTCTTTGAGTAGTTTCTGAGTTTGCAGTTGTCATTTTAATCTGGTTTTAACTTCCTTTTAAGTTTTGGTCCTTTCTTTTTTTTCTAGATAAATGTCGTCCCATCTTCTGCAAAAGCAACCGTGAACTTCCGGATCCACTCTGCAGAGAAGGCCGCTGAGGTACTTGCTGTACCCCCAGATGCGGGGCTGTCCTCTGTCCCTTTCTGAGCAGAGTGGCACTGGGCTGTTTGTGGCAGCAGATCTGTTCTGTAAGAATACTCTTTTCGTCTCTCCCTCTATTCATACAAGCACTAGAAGGGGAAGATTTGGGAATTGCTCCTTTATGGAGACTCTCAGAAACACAGCTAATCTAATGTCTTGTCTCCTCCTTTGAGATGAATTGCAAAGTGCATTGTTTACTGTGGCTCCTGAATGTGGAGCAGAGCAAGAGGCAGACCAAACTTGGAAGAGTGCCTTGCAGTTACATAGAGCAGATTTCAGAAGTCTTTTTGTGCCAAAGAGCACATGGATCATACGTGATGATGGAATGGAAGTGTTAAGGTTTGTGACCTCTGAGAATATGGGAATCTTACACACTTCAGTAAGTATGAGATGCCTGTCCAGCCGAGGACAGCTGTGAAACATGGTCAGTAAATAACATCTTCCCTTCCCAAGCCTTTGCTGAAGGTTTATCTTTCTGGAAGCTTTTTCTGGATTATTGGATGACCTAACTACCGAGTAGCCAGCAGGACCACCTGCCTTTCAGGCCTGAAGCAGTTCAGGAATACCTTGAGACAGTGATGTGCATCTGATTGCACTGGGGTTAAAAAAATTAGCTTAAGTATCAGCCACCCACTGAGTGAGAGGAAGAGAGACTGCCACACAGTTTCAGTCCTGACTATGCATCTGTATTTGCAGCCACAATTGGCAGTTCACGGACAAATGTTTTCTGGAAAGTGGAACATTTGCTGACATCTAGAAGGGATGCTCTCTCATTTCTTTTGCATATTTAATCTCCGTGTTTTACCCATAGGTGCTAGAGATAGTTAGAAACACTGTTGCTGATGACAGAGTGAAGATTGATGTAGTAGAGGCCTTTGACCCACTCCCTGTCAGTCCTTGGGACGATGAGACATTTGGAGTCCATATTTTTCAAAGAACCATCCTGGACACTTTCCCAGATGTTGACAGTGTCGTCCCAGGTAACAGCAAGCACATGATGATTATTGTTTCCTCTCCAGCTTCCGCCCTGCTTTTCTCTCCCCCATCCCCCAATATTGACTCGTTTCCATTTTCTGTGTACTTCTCCACCCCAGCTGTTAACTACTGGAAACAACTGTTTTTTCCTCTTTTTATTCCGTTCCCTCTTTATGTTTTAAAAGTTTTAATGTTGTTTTTTAGTAGTGGAAGTAAAAAAGCAAACAGGAAACTGACAGAAACAATGAGCCTTGAATTTGACTCCTTGCACATACAAAGGAATCTCTTCAGGGAAGAAAGGAATTGTGAGGGAGAGTAGGAGGTCTTCTTGCTTTAGCTCTTCTTTTATTGTTTTCATAGTTGGCAAAGCCATTCCTGC